>NC_053133.1:24269581-24569581 GCF_010015445.1 Perca fluviatilis
GTCTGTGTGTTTGAGGCCCAGTCATGTGTTTGGCTTTCGCACAAAATCCATCCAGGCGACACACACGGACAGACTGCATGTCCCTTAATGCCACACCACCTACGCCCACACCCACACACACACACACACACACACAGCTTGAGATTTGGAAGTGGGTGCATAGAGGCGCCCTCCCTGGTGTGAAGGCCAGGCCGAGCCAAGACGCACACCTTTGGTCTCCATGGAGCTCTGTGGACTCCAGACTGAGCACAGAGGTATCAAGGAGCCAGCTGGAGCAGCACAACATTGCTGGGAGCACCTCTGACAGGGTGATTCTTAATGGTAGAGAATGCCGACCAGAAAAAAAAAAACAGACGTTTAGTCTTTCACTGAAAAACCATTTACACAGGAAGCTCGAGCGTTCCCCTGGGGCATTACATGAGTAGAGATGCCTCACTGCCACTGCAGTGAAGAGACACCTGACATGGCTAATGCTTGTGGTGGAGCTTGACGGACCCAGTGTGTGAGTGTGCATGCGTTTGGGTTCACTAATTGCTTCAGCGCGGGTTGACAGTAGGATTGTCAGGGCCTGTTAGCTGGAGAGCTTTGCCGAGCTACCTGGGAAACAAGCTAATTGAGCTCTGAGTTCTTACTCATTATTGGTTCAGAGTGTATCAAACAGACCGAAGGAAGAGACACACTCAAAGCCTTAGATAGTGAAGAAAAAAAAAAAAAAAAAAAAAAGAGCTGTATCTAATGTAGAGACACTACAGCAGTCCCTACAGGAGAGATATGGCGGGACAAAGCACTTTCAGACCACACGCAGCACCTGTACACTGCGATTCCCTGTGGCTACCATGGTCATTACTTCACTAAATCGGAACCTTTTATCATTCTCAATCCCTGTTGGTGGTTTGACCTTAACGCTCAACTCAGGAGAGCAGTTACAGCAGTTTTATTCTGAGCTGTAAATTTATCAAAATTATGCATTATTAAATCGAGTAAAAAAAAAAAGAGACTTGCTGTCCTCCCACACCAAATAAAAGCAAAGTATGTATGCCTGAAGTAAAGACAAAAGGGAGAGAAAGTCAAAAAAAATAAATGATATTTCTGAGCTAAACATGCTGGAGGAAAAAAGGTCTGAAGCATGAGGACAGTGAATCAAAAATAGTCTTGGATGGTGCTATCTGTCAAACGTCATGCAAATCCAAAACCAAAAATTCTTCTATTTTCTCTCGAGTCTTCAGTGAGCGGTTTGTGAATAACGAAGAGTTGCTCTAACGTGTAACGGCTGGACTGTTTAGTCAAAGTTACAGTTCAGTGAAACCAATTACTGTATATTTGAAAGAAATTATTTCTGACGCCAAATAACACATACAGTAAATAGTCTTATGGACATGGTACTGATGTGCAAATTATTATTTTTTTTTTCCCAAGGTAAAGCCCTGGATGCAATATTTTAAAATTCATCTGTTGTGGCAAATCATTAAATGCGTGAAAGCAAAGCTGGGTTTTCTACAAAAATAAACAAAACTCACTTTTGTTTGGTGACAACAGCATCCTTGTTACTTTCAGGCAATAATTCGGACTACCAGCGGCGAGTTCCAGATAAGCAGCATTTGAATCAGTGCGCACAGCAGGAATAAGAGTAATAGTTTTTTTGCTCTTATTTCTGCAGAGTGCGCAAATGCTCCAGTGTTTCGGCAGAACCTTTCATATCTGCAGGAAAATGAGCATCCCAAAATATTTAAAAATCGAAAGCACACTGCACCACAATCACGTTACAAGCGCAAGCCACCTGACAATGTTAAAATACGAGTGTGACAAAAGAAAAATGATCAAAGGGTGTTTGTTTTCTTTCAACCCACCTCTCTCTGTGTCAGCTTCTGCTTGTCAATCTGCTTGACCTTAGGGCTGTTGGCCAGCAGGTGGCGGAGTTTCACATAGCTCTTCCACAGCTTCTGGTACCTGCCAAATAACAGCAAATAAGAAAGTGTCAGACTGACAGGAGTCCATCTCCACCCTCACTCTCCTGCTTTGCAACAACAGATCAATATTTTATCTGCCCGATATCAGACATAATTGTGCCTTTGGCTATTATTGCATTAGCTGCTTGTGTGCGAGGGCAGTGGACACAGAACTCACTCACTCACTCACTCACTCACTCACTCACACACTCACACACTCACACACTCACACACTCACACACACACACACACACACACACACACACACACACACACACACACACACACACACACACACACACACACACACATTTTTATTTTCTCGTAAAAAGCTGTAAGTAATTAAACATTCGAGTAGCCCCGATGCATGGCTCGAGAGCTCTCTCTCTCTCTCTCTCTCAACCACCTTATTCTCATTTTCTATAAAAAACCCATTGTCTTTGCTCTCATTTGCATGTGAAAAAGAGCGAGGAGTTATCGGCAAGGTGACATGTAGCCGCCATACTAACCACCTACCCTTTCTCAACCTCTCTCTTTTCAATCAGACCTCCTGATTGATGCACTGAGGGCCGAGTGTGACCGTTCTGCTCCCATTCAGGAGACTTTCTCCTCATTTACCCAGAGTTATTCAATTATGATTGGTGGGCTGGAGGGGTAAGGTGGTGGGGTTTCGGGGACAGGATGGTGCATTGAAAGAGAGAAGGGCAGAGAGGCATACAGAAGGAGAAGAAGAAAGAGAGAGGGGAGCAAGGAAGGAAGGAAGGAAGGAAGGAAGGAAAAGGAGGGAAGTGGGGGTGTACTGTGGAACAGAAGAATTATAGGGCTTTAATAGCGGGGACTTCATTAGAGACTGAGACGAGGGAATGAGACGGCTTTACCGCCCCGATTATCAGCTCACCAGCACCTCCGCACTGAAGCAGCCTGAGCGGACGAGAGACAGAGAGGGGAAGTAAGAGAGAGTGAAGCCGAGAGAGAAAGTCTACCCAGCCTGGGAGGCCCCCTTGTCCCCAATCCGCTCCGATGACCTTTCCACAGATCCGCTGTGTACTCTCAGGGTAGCGGTGCCGCGGCTCTCGCCACTCCCTGCACATGCTTTCATTAGCATATGCTGCCTCTTTCTTTCTGTTCTCATCCTCTCTCCTGTTTCCCCATCTCTAGTCACTTTGCAGGCATGGTATCTGTAGCATTGCTGGCTTCATCTATCTGCAAAACGTGCTGGCTACTTTTGGGCATCCAAACATGGGTATGTTGTACGTGAATGTTCCGTGACGGCTCTACTCAAACATGACAGGACCTTTACAGACAGAATTACTTTTCATGGGGGAGGTTAGAAAATACTGATTTAAAGTGAAAACGTGCTTTGCAGTTGAATGAGTGTTTATCTTCGGGTTTGCAAGAATGACAGTTGTGAGCACGGGGGACGCTCATTACATGCGTCTAACCAACCTCATAGACCCCTGATACATTTCCTCATCGCTGTCATCATTTATCAGATAGATTAGAGAACCCTACTACCTTAAAGGGATAGTTTGGATGTTTTGAAGTGGGGTTTTAAAAGGGTACTTATTCACAGTCAGTGTATTACCTATAGTAGATTATAAAGCAGATCTATTACAGAATATTCACCGCGTTACCTTGCTGTCAGACTGGGAACTAAAGCAACATGGCGTCATGACTTTGCGTAAACATACACGCCACTTTCCTAAAGCCAAATGGCGTGTTATCTGTATGCATTTTGAGCTATCCACGTGTATGTCTGCGCTGTATACAGCGTCGCCACGTGGCGTCTTATCGCGAGAACGTGCCGTACTATCGCCAGAATGTCACACGCATGTAACAAAAAATAAACGGTTGAAAAACGCCACATGCAGGACGCGATCCCAGCTGTCCTGGGTGAAAGTTCTGTGTTTTACCCGTCCGCGGACTTACGTCCTTTCATACTACTCGCTACGGCGAAAATTCACACATAATATAGGTCAATGGCGGCCGAACGGCGTTGATAAACATGCTTAAAAGCGATTATGCGTCTTGATAACACGCCAAAATGACATAGGAATTGGCGTGTCATACATACGCCACTTTATGAGATCAGTCTGAACTAAAGCCGTTATCTTTGCTCTCTTCAAACCTACCAGACTCCGTTGACAAAAACTGAAATTTTACCTCGCAAAACACAGGAGTTTCTGGTCTGCCACTTCGTCGATCGGTTAGTTTGTTTGTGTTGTTGTGTGACTTTGGCGTTTTAAAAAGGGTTAGGAACTAATAAAACTAACTAACAAACTATCTGTAAGAATATAATTTAGGGAGACTGGTGTTTTTCTGCACAGTGAAGGGAAAATTTGAAAAAAAGCACATCTTTATAGATTGATTTGAAATTAGAAACGGCTCCACTACAACTTAAATTTTGCTCATTCACAGTAGCCCATTTCCTTGCACTTAACTGTGCATAAGAGATTATGACAAATCTATTGCACTGTAGCAGTACATTAGGTGTGTATTTAAGATCTCCCTCTGGTTTTATTTCTGCTGCCCCCCCCCCCCCAATTCAAACATATGGACTCAAACACTAGAAACATGACAGGATGCAATTTATGGGGAACGAATGCACTGAAAAGGTACCCAGCAGCATGAAGTTGATTCGTTCAGAAATTTCTCATTTTATCCAAAAATCCTTTGACGCCCGGGAGAGACAACCTGATGACAGCCAAACACGTTCATTTTGTTTTCCTCATGAAACTGAGGCACATATTTGTTTTCTACTCCCTGTCAAGTATGTTAAAAAAATAACTTTCAGTTTCGGAATTCACAACAATGTGACTTTGACAAGCTATTAGGGCTTAAAAAAGAAAAACAATGCACGGAAACACAGCACTTCAGGAAATTAACTTCTTCACCTGTGTGCTTGTAGAGTGGTAGTGTGAGAAATAAAACCGCCCAATCAGAGCTAAGTATGTAAATGACGTGCTCAACTTCAGGCTCGTCAGAGACATGAGAGACCCGGCCACTCTGAATCCAAATGTGTTACTGAGGCGTAAATGTGAGAGCTCAAACTTGTGTTACAGGAATGTTACATGGTCCAACCCTGTGACACCCTTGCTTTTACAGTAAAGAGACTATGTGGCTTGTTCAATTAGACCGGCATTAAAGTGACAGCACATTTATGTGTACGTCTGAAAGTCGCTTCCATCTCCTAGTTTCAGCCACCCTCTGTCTCTTATTCATATCCTTTTCCATCCCACAATCCTCCCATCATGTTTCTCTCATGTTTCATCCCTCTCTTGCTGGGGGTTGTCTGTCCTGTTCCATCCTGCTCTCTTTTCTTTACATTCCCTGACCTCTGACATGTCATCATTCTTGCCTCCGCTGTCGTGACGGAGCTGGAGAAGCTTGAGCAGAGGCCCTGAACCCAAATGCGTCCAGTGGCGAGCGGGAAGTATGACTCGCAAGATGTAAGTCCTCCCGCAGCGAGTTGTGCAGGCAAGGTGCTAGCAAGGAAAGAAAACGTAGAGAGAGGGAGAGAAGGAATGGCACCTGCATCTATGAAACTAAGCAGCAGGCGCACAGAGCAGCGACCACGCGCGAGAGACCGTCTGCTTGGCGAGCGCTGCAGGGCAACACACTCCCACAGGTAACTCTGCTCTCGAAGTGGATTTCTGCTTGTGCAAATGGAACTGACTTTTGACAACGTTTGGGGGGGGCGGAAAGGGAGGGAGGCCCTGGCCCCCTGGTCACTTTCAACGGTTCGCGCCCATGCGGACCTCCTTGTGGCCTACATTGATTGAAAGCTATCGATACAGGAAGCCAGGAGTTGGTGTACTGGCTGTCTTTATTAGCGATGTAGCGCGAGATAAATAAAAGGGACTGTATACGTTTCTCTCGTCCTTTTTATTGTCGGGATATGTGCGAAGAAGACAACGTAGCTTCTTCAGTCTCATGAGTTAATATATGCTGCTGCTGTGACCAAGGCTCCCTCTCTGTGGCATTGCCGCCGCCGCAATCAACACCGACTTACGACTCGTTTCTGCATCGGCTAATGAGGTCCCAGTCCATCCATAAATTTGTTGTTGTCTGCCGCTTTAAGAAGTTTGACATGGCAGCAGGGTGCACAAGGATGAAAGAGCTCAGCGGACAGGCGGCTAAAATGTAGCGGCAGGGGAGAGGGGACATTAGTCAGGGGGAAGAAGCAAACTAGTTCTGCCTAAATGGATTTTCTAATGATCATCCTCACTGCTTTCCTCCTGCACCTCCTTCCTGACTGTTGCGATTGAGCCGAGTGACATGACAGGAGATATGCGAGTTGAAAAGAAATCCACAGGTTTCAAATTTGGAGTGAGGGCACACAAGCCAAGTTGCGTACTGACTTTTGATTGGTGTAGGCGGGGCGTTGTCGCATCTCTCTGAACACCTCCGAGACCGCGGCTCAGATAATCTAATACGCTGCTTTTGTTAATTATGCAGCGACACAGTACAGTACTGCTGCAGCCCTACGGCGTGTGTGGCATTACTATTCACCAGACACAAACCCGCAGCAGCTCCCTCGGCGGAGGCACCCAGCGGAAACCCGGGACCCGTGACGACGCATGTGGAAATGTCACGCCAATCGTCTTCTCATCCTTCAATTCCCTATATTTCCACCTGTCTGTCTATCTTCCCTCCTCTTCACCATGCGGCGCTCTCGTCCTCCTCGATGCGCAACACGAAAGATTCTGCCCTCACAGCGTCCTGGGGGAGCGTAGGTAAATAAGGAGTAGAGGGAACGATACACAGTGGGTGAGGGGAAAGACATGTATTTGGATGGGTGGTCGACGTGTGTGTGTGTGTGTGTGTGTGTGTCTCTTTGGGTGTGCATGTATGAATGCGATCTTACTGAGGGTCTCCGGCATAGCTGAGCTGAGCCGGCCTGATGCCAAAATGAACGATGATGGGGAAGGTGATGACGTCTGGGTTGAACTGCTCCCTGTCCAGTTGGTCGATGCGCACGGAGCTTGGTTTCTAGGGTGAAAGAAGTCAGTACAGTGAGTCACGTTGCGGCATTAACCCATTCATGTCGCTGCAAGGCAGCCATCATTCCATCACCTGCTACCAATATGTGAAATCACAAATAATCCACGCCACGAGGGCCGCCTGTCGCAGGAGGCGTAACGCGGCGAGGCCCAGATTTGGCGCGCGCACAACAATGATAAAGTGATGCCAGGGATGGCGAGCTAACCCCTGACGCTCTTATCGGGGGAGGAGATTGACAAGCAACACGTGCTCAGCTGACTCCCAAATCACAGTTGGCCTGTCAGGCATTTTGCGAGATCAGAGGAAGGGGCTGTAGCATCAGGCGTGACGAGCTGCGCGGCAGATGGCTCGAGGCTCGGGCTCACCTTGACATTAGGCGACACTCGCTCGTCACAGCCTGCATACAAACTGATTTGAGAGCAAGAGGTCGCCAGCCGTCTTTGATTTTGACTTTAAAGCGACATAATCAGGTTTGATTGGCTTGATGAAAGGGCTCGGTGATTGCCCTGTTTACAATCCAGACACAAACACATCGTGCATGCTCGTTTATATACACTAGGCCATTGAGCATCCACTGCTTCTTTACCAATACTTTAACACGCCGAAGCCGTTTGAAGGCTGACGACATTTGTGCCCTCATTTGTCAACTCCGCCACTGTGTAAAATAATCACTTGAGCATGGCATGTTTGATTGGCATCGGACCACTTCATTTGGAGAACTACGTGTCACCTTGACATATCACACACTGTTTTTACAAAATGAGGAGCATGTATGGACTGAATTGGGCTAGAGGTCTAGAGCACCAACTGCTGCATGTTTTTGTATTCCGTATCACCAAGAACATACTTTCTTTACCAAATTAAAAAGGTTGTGATCACTATCGTTTTATTTTTTTTTTGATCGACAGAAAATTAATCCGAATCGTTTTTGTTAAATCGGTCCAATTAATATGAAAAATAATTGACAGATGAATCCATAAAGCAAATATTTGGCAGTTGCAGCACTACCACCAATCATGGGTAATACTTCTAACATATGGCATGACAATAATGTTACATAAGACAACTGGGAACTGTTTGAGACAATCCTGCATGCTTTTAAACTTTTAAATGGAATTAAATGGTTATAAAATAACTAATTTTTGCAACAACCAACAAAGCAATAATAAAATAAAAACCTGGGAGTGACAAGGGGAATGACCATTGTTCACCATGCCCCAGATAGTTCTATTATCACCATGCAAGGTAAATCTTTATTTATGACCTTTTTAATAGACGGTTGTTTGACTGGCAGACCAATCTTTAGCTTGGGTCTAGGGACGGAAGACTATTACACACCTGACAGTAACAAGTCAGTCCTGCCAGGAAGAGCAGTTGACTCGATAACTCACCCACGCCAAAGGTTACGCAATCACGGCCACCGTTCGCATGCAACCTTTTCAGCTAGCAATGACATCTTCACCTTTACCAAGACACAATTACTGTACGTCCTTTAAAATACGGGCGAGACGAGGAGTTTAACCAACTTCACAGTGACAAAGCTCCGGGCCGAATAATGTTGACGACAGCAAACGCCCTTGGGGATAATAGGTGAGGCTGCTCATGTCACAGGCTAACAGGAACAGCCTTGTTCCTGCAGTGTCGGGGTTGGGGGGGGGGGCGACAAATGCCCTTGAAAGAGCAGACAAAGCCACCTCCTGTCGTAACAGTGCAGCTGAGGCCTTACCATGCCCGGGTGGGTGACGATCATGCCCTTGCACTCCTCCGCGTATTTCTGCCACTCCAGCTCCTCCCACTGCAGCATGTCTGCAATCTCCTCCTCGGGGACCAGGGGCTTGCTGCTGCGCAGCAGGTAGAGCAGCACCTGATGCATGGACAGCACCTCCTTCCCGCCATCTAAGATCATTGATAAACATAAATACCGGGGGTGTAAAATCACACCTTTTATCGCGATACGACGGGGTTCAAAATTAGCACCATCCACCAGCCAAATGCTGGTAAAACATGCAAGTGACTGGTAGATATGCTCAATTACCAGTCCAAAAAAAGACAATCGTAACCTATTTGAACCCTGCGATACGATATTAAATTGATTCTTTGAATAATGGTACACTATTTACTGAAAATCACAAAGACTGCCACGATACAATTCAGGGGCCTGCGACCGATGCGAGACCATAAGCCCAGGGAATGCAATCACTTATGTTATAAATACATTTACAAAAGCAACTAAAACGTGATTTGACAATTTCATGACTAAGCTCTTCCAGACATTTAAACTAAAAACAAACTGTTTTTAGTAAAAACACCACCACAAGATATGCAGCTCACAGTTAGATGAAAAACAATTGCAAAAATATCAGTCTTTATAGCTACAGTTTGTGGTATTAAAATAAGCTGTGACTTCTTCCAACAAGGGAAAACGTTTCACAGAGCTCCCATACAATGCTTTCTTTCACTGTTCAAAAAATCCTTGGCCCAAAATCAAGGATGATGTCGGAGAAAATCTTATATTATACAATTATCTCACCCTGCCTCACCTCCGCCAACTTGGGAGTTTGAAAGTCAATGTAACATACTGTGAAAATGCCCCCATGCATCGCAATCGCATTGTTCGAGAAACAGAGGCACTGATGCGAGGTCGGATACCACACACTACGTGAAGGCACATAATGACACGTACAAAAAAATAAAAAACATTCACTCAAAACTGTATCACAAGGAATGTGCAGAGAAATACAGACAGGCACATGCATGCAATCTACCAGGTCAAATGGAGTCAGTTTAATAGACACTCATGCAAAATTGATTGACCTCCATTTACGAGTGGTCACGTGGACAGAGGCACAAAAATCCACTGCCCTCTCAGTCCTGGAAATGCATTAACACGATACCAAATGCATCCCCCATACACTCTCACTGTAACTTTCAAACACGCCATCATCCTGCTCTCACTGCAACTCCCTGTCTCCTCTCCCTCGCTTCACAGATCACATCAGAAGCATGGCATCGGACCACATTTATTTGATGTGCTTTGGTAAAAGAGGCAGATAAGTGTTTGTAGAGGACTAAGTTGGGAGAGAAATTGTTTTTTGATGGAAATAAAGAAAAAAAAAGAAAAAAAAAGGTATGTGGCACGTACAGTAACGCACATAACACTGTGGCGATATTATAGTGCAACAGCACCATCATGTGTATCAAAGATGTATACCATGCAGCTACACGGCAGCTCAGGTGCTGTAAGTCAACCCATCATTTTGCAGAGAATAAGAGCATAAATATCAACACCAGCCTATGTTTGGAGGAGACATTACTGGGGACCCTTTTTCCTGTCCTGTAGCCTGTTTTAACGTGAGCACTGATTGACCACCAGAGAGAGACAGAAAGAAAGCTGTACGGGTTCTTTGCAGGTTAAGAGTCTCACCAGGTAAGAATCGGACAAAGCGGGGCATGAAATGGAACCGCTGGCATCCAGAGGCCTCGAACTCAGGACCTGGAAGAAAGAGCAGAGGCTTTTTTTTTTTTTTTTTGTATTGTTTGTTTTCACACAATTTAATATTATAAGTGTAACATTATGGTTGACATGATAATCACAATTATTTATCGGAATACATTGTACCGATTGTAATAAGAAACAAATGAGCATCTAAGTTCAGCTTTTTACACAGGTTTTAGCTTGTGTTCAGGTTTTACCACTATATGCAACAAGAAAGTCGCATAGTCGCGAGCAGCTATATATTAATTATTTAGTTTACTTATATGTATGTTTTTAACCAGAGCAATTTAAAATATATATGGCAATCAAAGAATGTCGACATGCCAGGACTCGTAATACTTTCCCATAAAAACAAGATGACACATATCAGTAATCAGTAGTCCAGGGACCGGTTTCACCATTTCTGTGACACGCAAGCTGTGATTCGAGTTCATTTACTGCTCATTTTTTAACACATTTCACTATCAACACAAATATCATACTTGCATGAGCATGTGAGAGCCTATTAGACTCCCAAATGTACCTGCAATTTTGCAGGCAACAATTACAAATCATTTGTAAAGTGTGAAGCTGCCATCTGCCTGTCAGCACTCATTGTAAAAATCTCTTTTTGTGAAAACGGGCCTTTGGTTTTGGGAATCGTACCTGTCAGGTTCCAGTCATACAGCTCAAGAATATCCTTGAACAAGTAGGAGGCAAATAGCTCCAGGCCTTGGACACAGTAGTTCTGGACTCGGGAGGGATAGAGAGACAGTGTTATGTGAGCACACAGTACGAGCAGACTCCAAAAAAAAAGAAAAAAGAAAAGCATACTGCCATAAAGAACACCTCAATGTAGATATGACATATCCAGTTCTTTAACGTTATCACATAAGCCAACTTATCGGTGTAATCAACCTCTGCAGGTAAGTAAGAATCCCTTTTCCCTCTTCTGCGAGGATTAGCACTGTCGCTAACCAGGGCACTGAGGTGTGAGGGTTACGTGTGGCTCAGCTGTGCTCAGACGCCGCCGTTTGAGATAAAAACAAAAAGGGGTGAGAAAAAAGCGGCAAGATAAAGTGGGGTTTTACTGACCTCCGGTGCCATCTCCTCTATGAAGTGAATGGTGTAATCTATGTTGAAGCGGATCACACGGCACAATGGAATCTGTGATGATGAAAGGAACAGAGGACGAGAAGAAGAAAGGACGGGCCGACTCATTACCATGGCGTTAGGCAGAGGTTACAGCTTTTCAAGGAAACTCATTAAAGCCCCCATCTATGCTGTGGAGCGCACCCGAAATGGCGCACACAACCAAAGTGCGTAGGCTCAAGAAGCCTCACTGCAATGTGTACAAACGAGCACAAACTTTGGGCAATTTAAAAGACGCAGCCATGTACAAGCACTCGCGCCTGCAAAAAAAGAAATAATAATCACACACCAGCGTGCACCTGACTCTTGAAAATTAAGCAGATCTCGCTAAACTGATAAGCCTGCTTCTCTGTGTTTAAGCTCCCTAGTTACACGGTCGTTGTTGTCAGAGTGCGGGGGTCCATTTTAAGAGATTAACCTGGGAGCCACATTCATTCTTGCCCATTCTGGCGGCTAACTAGCGGGGGGCTAATATCACCACGCTCCGAGGTTCCTAATCCCCATGCTGCCGCAAAGCGTTTGCCCCAGCTTTTAACAAGGGCTGCTTAAATTATCCAGTTCAAATCATGCCTAATCCTCGGGGGGGGGTCTTTTCGAGCTGGACGGATATTGACCAAGTAGTTTAAAATTCAAACATGCAGGACCAATACACACGCGCAAGACCCTGACCGACACAAGCACACATGTATTTCTAGACACCGAAATATTCACAACTTTGAACTCATTTTTCAAGAAAAGGGGCTCGGAGGTCCCCTATCGATTTCTCTCGCTGCCTTTAAACTTCCCTTCCCAGAATAAACGGCAGGCGCGCAGCGCAAATGGCTACAGGAAGAGAGGGTCCTTTTAAGCCAGCACCTCTCTAATGTTTGACCGTCACTGGTGGGCCTTCAAAAGTGAGGGAAAAAGACTGTGGGACAAGGTCAGCACAGCCAGCGAGGAGCACTTTGTCCGGCTAACAAAAAAGCCGACCTGAAGCCAAAAGCTGATTTGAAGTTATTTTCTAAGAGAGTGGAGTTAAAAGGAGGAGGGGATCTTTTTTTTTTTTTTCACTCAAACGCTGACCTAAATTATATGTGCCGCCTTAACAGACATGTAGAAGGAGGATGGGTTCACGTGTGGCCAGTGTAGAGCCGACAGCGGCCGAGCAGTGTATGGAAGAGAGGAAACTTTACGGACCTGGCTGCTTTACACAGCTCACACATCACAGTAGTGATAGTGTAGACCTGGGTGGAATATCAGCACTGGGCTGTACAACTGAAACTAATACAAAGACATGAGTAACAATAGTTTTATGATACAACATATATATATATCCAACTGACAAAGTTAAAATACTAGGGGATGTGAGGAGTTAAAAAGGTTGTCTGTTTCCACTTTAATTTCAATTTATTTGGAATAATTTGTTAACAGAATTTTGTAAAACACGGTCATGTAATGGAAATATGATTTTGCCTTGATACTAAAAGTCCCCCGGAAGAAATGTGTGTTAAAAGTTTAGGTTTGTCCATGGCATTCCTATGATTTCAGATGAGTTTTTGGGGACCAGCACCAAGTTGCAAAATAAGTGAAATTGTTTACAGTACACAGCTTGTTGTATGTATAACAAGCAGTATGAACTGCCTTTCTGAAGGTGAAGAGAAGGAAAAGGGGTGAAAATAAATAAATAATTGAATTATTTGTCATGAACCCCTAGAATCGTGAATTTTTTTTCTTCTTTTTCAAACCAATGATTGACCTAAATATTATCCGTTTGTACGGTAAACGCCGTCGGAGGCTACATCATATCCGTTTCCAGCTAAACAGAGCAGAAAATGCAGAAAATCTATGTTATGTTCTTCTTTACAAATGAAATAAATGTCAGACTGACATGTGATGTGCATTCATGTTTTTAGAAAACAATCAGTTTGTTTGAAATGTCTCATGATATGTTGTCTCTAGAAGTGCATTATTCAACTTTTGTTTTTGTTAAACAAGTTAAAGAAAATCGCAATACTCAATACTATCGAATCGCAATACAAATCGAATCGGCAGCCATGTATCGTGAAAGAATTGAATCGGGAGAAGAGCATATCAGCCCTATAAACAACCCTGGCAACTTGGTTTCACTTTTGTGAGGTTCAACCGGACTCTTGCAGACAAAAAAGTGAAGAAAAATCTGTGACAGCTGCAACAGGATATGATAGGAACTGCACCTTGCAAGGAAATAATAAAGATAACATTATATCTAAAACAGGCATAGTGTAAAACTTACGTTAGTGAGAGGGGTGTGGGAGAAAAGAGAGAAGCCTTCAAACAGGTACTCGTGGTCATCGTACTCGATCACAGTCGGCCGGTCAGTCTGAAACAGAAAACCAGCAGGACCGTTCACCATTTCACTTTGAGGTTTTTTAACATTAATATGTATTCCCCCAGCCTGCCTATGGTCCCCCAGTGGCTAGAAATGGCGATAGGTGTAATAGGTGTCTGCCTTTGAGAAAATGAAAGCTCAGATGGGCCGATCTGGAATCTCCTCCTTATGAGGTCATAAGGAGCAAGGTTACCTCCCCTTTCTCTGCTTTGCCCGCCCAGAGAATTTGGCCCACCCATGAGAGAGAGACATCATGGCTTTCAAAGGAGCAAAGTGGCAGTTGGTCAAGGCCACACCCCCACTCTCCACCTTGCCCCCCCTCTCTCTCCTCCTCAATAGCTACAGACACAGAAAAGGCACATCCTAAGGAAAGCTCATTGTGGGACTGGCTCTAGTGGCTGTAATTCTGCACCAAGGCTGAATTTCGAGAAAGAGACTTCAGATACAGTATTAGGGGACCACTAAGGTCTATATAAAAGAGACTTCAGATACAGTATTAGGGGACCACTAAGGTCTATATAAAAGAGACTTCAGATACAGTATTAGGGGACCACTAAGGTCTATATAAAAGAGACTTCAGATACAGTATTAGGGGACCACTAAGGTCTATATAAAAAGATACATCAGATACAGTATTAGGGGACCACTAAGGCATATATAAAAGCATCCAAAGAGCACCATGTCATGGGACCTTTAAACATAATATTAAATCATAATACTCAAGTGCTGAAGGATGCAGAAAAATGACAAATCGTGATTTAATGGCACAAATAATACACTGTCTATTTTATTAAGTGGTCGTAGAAGCAAATTCTCTCATTTTTAGGGTCTTGATAAAAGAGACAAAGTCATACCAGGAAGTTGGTCGGAGGAGAAACAGTGATCCTGTAGTGGAACAGCTTTCCCGAATTGTTGTTCATTGGGCGACAATGTTTCACAGGCTGAAAGAAAAAAAAAAAAAAAGACACACAAACTCAGTAACTGACATCTAAGCGGATCCTCTTTAAAACACAAGGTGTGCTTTGTTCTTATGTTGTGCTGACACACCCGAGAGCCCATTACAGATGTAAGAGATACACATGATGTACGGAACTCACTTTATTGTCCACATACCCTAACATTTGTTACAGCCCTAAACCTACCAGGCCATTTTCTCATTTTTCGAATTGTCCCCGACTAAAGAAATGTATGTATATTTGACCAAAAGTCAAAAGGATCTCCTCCACTAAACAATTATTAATGTAAATGAGGAATTAAAGTTCGTCCCTACACATGTTAATGCAGTCACACAAAAAGAGATTTTGTAAAATCTAAACCATTGAAGACCAAATCCTACTTGTGAACTGTTTTTTTGTTTTATTAGATAACAGACATCTAACCCATAAATTCCAGTAATGCCTGACGACTGAAAATATAATTGACATTCTCTTAATGAATACAGTCACATTTCCCATTTACTGTTGTCGTATGTTTCCAGGTCAGGCAAGACCTTAAGAAGCAATTAGTCAACTAATCGACTAATGAGGGGGCAAGCCCTGTTCATCCACCCCCCCCAAAACACATTTCTTCAGACATAAAATGACCTTAATACAACACTTAAATGCCTGGTGAGTATACATCTACTACAGCTAATGTTTAACAGCACTTGTCTGGAGGTTGAAGTTAATTTACCTCCATGAAAAACATGTCACCATAGGTTAACACGCTCATTAAGTAATCCGTGACATTAAAGGGTAACTACAGGCTTTTTCAACCTAGACCCTATTTTCCTATGTTTTTGTGTCTAAATGACTGATGGGAACAACAATCTTTGACATTGGTCCAGTATTAAGCGAGACAGCTGCAGTCGGCAGCAGCGAAACAAGCTACAATGTAAGCTAACAGGGCAGTTGTCTAGCTTGTATTTCCTTTCACAAAAGTGCTCGTTTTGCCACTGACAGGCTCAGATTAATATTTTAAGTGTCTGACAACATTACGGAATTATAATTATAAGCAGCCCTAATGAAAACCAGAAATCTCAGCACCTGGCAAAAATAATCGATGAGTCGCTGGTTTAGCTCAACTCCCCTGTAAAGTTCTTACAGTGAGAGTCTTATTGTCCCTTTAATACAATGTGAAATGGTCACTGTAGAGAGAATACATTTAGCTGACTAGAATAATGTCCTTGCCCCTCTGTGGCACAACTTCAAGGTTATGAAAAGGGTGATTTATTCACGGCGCGTCATACCTCTTCCCCTGGGTAGATGCTGTGGCGGATCCCTGTACGTCTGGCCTTGGCACTGCACTTACACAAGGGGCCATCATTCATCTGGACAGAAAGAAAATACGTAAATCAGACACAACTGCTTCACTTGCCATGTATAACACGGAGGCTGCAGAACGTTTCACACCTCAGAACTGTATAGTCCTGACCTTTATTTCTTCACTGGAGTTTGGAGTTTTGAAGTTCTACGTGTTTGGGCAGTCTGAATGTATTTAACATTTCACATTTCAAATGCATTCTTTAAAAAAAGAGGGAAACAAACTTCAATAATCCTTGAACGCGTTTCCAATCGCGTAGTCAGATATCGGCCCTCAAAGTGCCTCGTTTACTGAAGGCAAGTCAGTTCCAATATTTAACTAGAATGATTTCAAAACCTCAGAGAGAAGGACCTGAACTTGGGGCTCTTAATCAAATATTGTTGCAAATGCATTAGGAGTGGGAAAATACTTAAAGTATTATGAGTATCTACATTATAGATACACTGGCCCCCAACTTGTTATACAAGGGCAGAAGTGCATCCCCCGATTGCTCCATGTATTTGGATGAAGGCACACATGTTCAGTTAGCCTGGGAAAACCCTGACGAACTTCCGGCAAATTTGAGATTTGCTCTGCAAGTCGGTCTGGCCAAGAGCCCCTTCGAGCCCATTTCCAATTTTTCCAAATTGAGGCACCAATCACAATCGTTGAGGCGGGCTTTACACCAATCACAACCGCTGAGGCGGGCTTCACACGATGACGATAGCGCAGCGACGGCGAGCTATTCAACATGACTGTCACCGAAGCGCAGCCACCCGTTGATGCCGCTGTCGCTGCTATGTCACCCGGATCGTTGGTGTGATTGGTTGAAGGTCTACCCAATTCCTTCCAGAGGCAGCGCCCAGTTACAACTGAGAGTGGGTCTGGTGTCAACCAGGCTAATGTCAGGGTTCATACACATTTTAACCAATACTTTTCGGCAAATTTCCATGACTATGTGTTCCTGAAAATGTCAGTCGACATTATACAATAAGAATACAAATCTGTGTTAAAAAGTTTACCCTCAGAGGTTTAACTATAAAATGAATGACAATTTATGTGGTTCATAGTGGGATTCATAATATCGCTCCCCGAATAGAATGTTGAGGGTAAGACGACGTGAAAATACATTTATTAACGACATATTATTATGCTGTGTTAAAAAAAATTCCATGACTTTTCCAAAACTTTTCCAGGCCTGGAATTTGCATTTTTCAAATTCCATAACTTTTCCAGGTTTTTTTTCAAAACATATGAACCCTGTAATGTGCATGTTGCTTTGGGGGTTAACATTTAATTCTGTAACTGTTGTTGTTTGCTTAGAAACAAAGGTTACTGGCACCATGTCCTTTGGCTGACACCACACGCTGTTGAAATAGCACGTAGGGGCAGTATTAGATGTTACAAGGTGATTTGTATTGAGACTTAAAGCTTTTTATTTGCACTATTACCTACTGCTATCTACCGTTAGCTTTTCATTTTGTAAAAACTCGTGTAAAGATTTTTGCGTAAAGTATGAAAGTGAATATTTCTGCTGCTGCCAGGGGGCTAGAGGTGTTGAAATTAATCAAATAATCGATGCATCGAATCGTGGACATGGACGATGCTACATCGATAATCAGCAGGCTCATAATCGATTATTTCTGTTTACAATTGAATGTAGGCCTAACAACCTTTCTGTTAACATATTCTGTTATGTTTTGCACATTCAGGAAGTGCCATGTGCTCAGTGCTGTAGTTTTATGTATCCAATTTATTTAGTACTAGAGCACTGCAGAATGTTTTGTTTTTTAAGCTTGAAAAGCTATGAATTAAATATCCTACATGGCTTTAATAGAAAAATGTATTTGACACATCGAGAAATCGAATCAAAGACATGATAATCGTAATCTAATCAGGAGATCAGTGAAGATTCACACCTCTACAGGGCGCCAAATGTTTTTTTTCTTCTGAAGGACAGGATTTGGCCCACGGGCTGCTATTTGCCCACGACTGCCCTATGTCATAATATGTCATGGGCAATGTTATGGGACCCATGTGCAGGATAGCTTTAAAGTGCTTCAGGAATGGTTTCGGATGGATCACTTCTCCAGCTCTTAGTAATTTGTGAGGCCTGTATAGAATTACAAAAGATTCGTGGAGCAGATAAAACAAATGGGAGATGAATATGGCTTTGTAACAATAAATGTCAAGACAGGAGGGCGACCGACCTGCCCGGGGTCGTTGTACCACAGCTCCTCGTGCAGGCGGTCAGGGTGAGCTTTCTTTCTCTTGATCTCAGCAATGACATCAAACACGTCGGAGTCAGAGCTGCTGGAGCAGGTGCTCCCTTCGCCGTCTGACTCACAGTCTGACTCACTACTGCTGTCGTCTGCAAAACAAAGAGTGCAAAAAGGTCTTTAATCATGACAACGTCACAGGGCTCGACAACTGAAACGTAATTCGGGGAGCCGGAGCGGCTTCAGTGGTTAAGCTCCCCCCAGCTCAGCTGTGCCCTCAGAAAGTTATTATGCAACATAAAGTCTCAGTAAAGCAATCTGTCAAAAAGGTTTTCAAATTGTGCGCACTCTGGTTCTGCCAACTCCGGTAGAGGAATAATTATCCGCACAATGCTGGTGACACAGCAGCGTTTCACATCTATTAACTCGTTTGGATTTTCTTAATATATAGGGTTATATGAGGTACTTATCCATAGTCGGTGTATTACATGGCGGTCGGCACGCCCCCAGTTTGGAGAAGCAGATGGGAGGAGCAGCACGGAAGCTAAGTAATGTTGCTGTTGACGGGGGCAGCAGCTAGACACATTTTAGACACCTAAAGAAATCAATATCAGTTTAAGTGTAGGCTATATTTAGAATATTTTCACTGCTTTACCTTGCCATCAGACAGCCCTTTCAGACGGGAAACTGAAGTTGTTATATCCATCTAAGCTCTCTTCAAAGCCACCAGACTCCTTTGACAAAAACAGTAATTTTACCTCTCAGGACGGTTAGTTTGTTTGTGTTATTGTAGGACTCCGGGTGAATGCGAACTTACCCTTTAAGACACCCAAGTCACACAATAACACAAACAAACTAACCCTTCTACAAGGTAAAATTACTGTTTTTGTCAAAGGAGTCTGGTGGCTTTGAAAAGAGCATAGATAACAACTTCACTTCCCCCGTTGGAAAGGGCTGTCTGACAGCAAGGTAAAGCCAATATTTTAAATATAGTGTACACTTAAACTTATTTTTTTTTTAGGTGTCTTACCTTCTGTGTCGGTACTCCTGCCTAGTTCTCCAAACTGGGGCCGTCCCAACCTCCATATACACAGACTATAGATAAGTACCTCATACAACACCCCTTAAAAACATCCAAACTACGCCTTTAATGTTTCTTTAGGAAAACAAATATAGCTAAGCGTGATTTACCACCATGTTGGATTTGTTGTTTAAAGGTCCCATGACATGGTGCTCTTTGGATGCTTTTATATAGACCTTAGTGGTCCCCTAATACTGTATCTGAAGTCTCTTTTATATAGACCTTAGTTGTTCCCTAATACTGTATCTGAAGTCTCTTTTATATAGGCCTTAGTGGTCCCCTAATACTGTATCTGAAGTCTCTTTTATATAGACCTTAGTGGTCCCCTAATACTGTATCTGAAGTCTCTTTTATATAGGCCTTAGTTGTTCCCTAATACTGTATCTGAAGTCTCTTTTATATACACCTTAGTGGTCCCCTAATACTGTATCTGAAGTCTCTTTTATATAGACCTTAGTGGTCCCCTAATACTGTATCTGAAGTCTCTTTTATATAGACCTTAGTTGTTCCCTAATACTGTATCTGAAGTCTCTTTTATATAGGCCTTAGTGGTCCCCTAATACTGTATCTGAAGTCTCTTTTATATAGACCTTAGTGGTCCCCCAATACTGTATCTGAAGTCTCTTTTATATAGGCCTTAGTGGTCCCCTAATACCGTATCTGAAGTCTCTTTCCCGAAATTCAGCCTTGGTGCAGAATTACAGCCACTAGAGCCAGTCCCACAATGAGCTCTCCTTAGGATGTGCCATTTCTGTGTCTGTAGCTATTGAGGAGGAGAGAGGGGGGGGGGGGCGAGGTGGGGGGGGGTATGGCCTTGACCAAATGCCACTTTGCTCATTGGAAAGCCATGATGTCTCTCTCTCATGAGTGGGCCAAATTCTCTGGGCGGGCAAACCAGAGAAAGGGGATGTAACCTTGCTCCTTATGACCTCATAAGGAGAAGATTCCAGATCGGCCCATCTGAGCTTTCATTTTCTCAAAGGCAGAGCAGGATACCCAGGGCTCGGTTTACACCTATCGCCATTTCTAGCCACTGGGGGACCATAGGCAGGCTGAGGGAGCGCATATTAATGTTAAAAAACCTCATAAAGTGAAATTTTCATGCCATGGGACCTTTAAATATTCAACTTCATTACAATTTCTGCTTCTCAAGCCAAGTGCAGACTCAAAAGCATCAATGAGACTTAAAAAGAGCAGCCCAGTTGCCAATGCTGACATCTGGCACTCATGTTTTCTTTATTTCTCTCACACGTTCCCTTACTAAAAAGAAACCTCACACCAAAATGAGGATTATAATTACCACTCAGATGCACAGTTTGTGCTTCTTAGCTAAGCAAGGTCTTCAATGCTTATCAGCGTTTTAACTCAAGCACTTGATTGTGGAGTCAGTGCCCGGAGCAAAATGTTCAGCAAATGATCTCCCTGAGCGAGATTTATATTATTGCAGTGCTCAAAGAGACAATCAGGCTGACAGCCCTGCAGATAACATCATAAACACTGAACTTTATCTCTGCCTCAGCCGAACGCACTGCTGAGAAGACAGCAAGTTTGCATGCATATCAATTTCAAAAGATTTCTAACAGATGTATTAAATGTTTGCACATTGTTATTTAGTTGTTCCACCTAACCAGAACAACGTACATGCTTACAAAAGTAACAAGAACAAACAAAAGGGCAGGTAAAGGTTGACTTCAGAAATCAATCACTGACTGCTACGGCTGTCGCACGTGTCATTTTGCATAGTGCAAAATCAGAGGTAAAATAACGCAGATTACTCTACATTGTACTCATTTGCATTGGTTTAATAATTCAACAAAACAATGTGGCAATGCTTTTCACACAGAAAAAAAATGTTCCTCCACGATTATACCCAACTAGTTTTGCAGGAAGGCCCACCTGGATCCTCATCTAGTTTGGTCTTGGGCGGGTCCCATACCGGCCGAGCGGCCTTGGCTCTCTCCTGTCTCCTCCCCAGCTCTTCCTCAAAGCGCTCGTACAGGTCCCGTAGTTTACTGGTCCCCACCACAGTAGAGTCTCCCTGAACACATAGAAATGAAGAAAAAAAAAGAAAAAACATACATTATTCTGAACTTTTTGTATAGAAATATAGAAAAAGGGCAGATGAAAAAAAAAAAAGCCCTAATGAAACCAGTCATTTTGCTTTTTAAAAAGAAAGAAAAAGTACCCATGCATTTGATTTTTTTCTTAATAAGTGCACAATAACAATCTACAGATGCATCTATAATTATGTCATTGGTTGGGTGCCGAAACCCGGTGCCAATACGTTAGAGGCAACAAACACATCAGTGCATGTGACGCTAGTTAACAGGTTATCAACTTACTTCTAACTTTTAAGCAACACAAATTCAAGTTGAGTTCTCTGTTTTCCTGGTCAACTTTTGGACCGACACCCCTACCTGGAATTTGGTAGCGGTACTGTTTTTTTTGGTAGCCTACTTTCTCTCTAATAAATCTTTTTATTTCAGTTGTAAAAATAAGCCCAAACCTATTTATCTTTTTAAGGAGGGAGATCAACAACGGTCTGTTACACCCATACTTATATTCAACTTCACTAACGATTTATTGATCGGTATAAAATGTATTTAAAAAAGAAAAATAGAAAACGTTAGACCTCATAAAAGGTACTGTATTCCTAACCAGAGGTTTATGGGCTGGGTCCGGTTTGACTTGTCGTTCGGTCCGGATGCGGGCCTCGGTCCGGACTTTGAGAAGCCCCGCTATTAACCGTCGATGGGATTCAACACCCTTTTGGAAAAGCTACGGTGACTCCCGCAGGAAGTGTCCTCACTCATAGGTGTGATTGGCAAAGGACAAAAAAGCAGGAAAATACCCCCCCCTCCCCACACACACCGAAAGAGTTTTCCCCGCACGGCCAAAATTCTTAGAACTCATCAGATAACCTTCCGCAACAGTTGCAGGCTCTTTGGTGGAGTTCTGCTTTGAATGAAGTTCCAGCGTGACAAATGAATGGACTACTTGCGGAGTGACATGAATCAGAGGCACAAAAAAACGTTCACAGCTGTGATCCGCTATTATGTTTACCAAAACCTGACCCGTGCCTTGCGCACCCCCACCCCCCAAAAAAAACGTGGATTTGCACGATTTATAAGAGCCTCATTTTCAGGTCAGAAAAACAGGGGAGCCGGAAATTCGGCTCACTGTCCGAGGGGAAAAGACGTGTACCTTCACTTTGGTTTTAGTGAAAGACAGGTCAGGTCTTGGGCAGAATGTGTAAAAAAGGAGCTGATGGCAGCACGAAGCCCACATCCAGAGATCACTGGTAAAGGTCAGAGTTTTAGAGAAGACGAGGTGGCTCTTTCCAAAAGATCCAACGACATCGGAAAAGCATTTGAGAGAGCAGGTGGCGATTTGGAAATGGTGACTAAGGCGTCTTTTTGAGTGCTCGCTAAAAAACTGAAAGGCTGAAAAAGATACCGCGTTCAGGGGAGCAGTTAATCCAACTCTTTATCACCACCTGGCAGACAGAAGATTAGGAAAGTTTCCTTTAGTCAGATGGATAAAACATTATAAAACAAGTCTGTGCTCAGTGTTAATGGCCGCTGTGATAAATTCAAGTCATTCTCCTGTTTAATATACCCTTAAACTGCAGGCAAGGAAATTGGTTTGGCTATGGACTCTGAAACTCTGGCAAAAGGGTTTAATGAGGATTAGTTAATTAAAACAGAAGTGCCAACAGTACCACTTGGTCCATGGGGTCATTGGAGTAGTAGTTCTCAGCGTGTGTGCAGCGGATCCAGGCAGGTTTCAGCTGCTCTTCTTCTTCTTTCTCAAAATCCCCCTTTTCTTTCTCTTTCTCCGTCTCTCTGTCTCGGTCCCGTTCTCGTTCACGCTCTCGCTCTCGGTCGGCGAAGGACTCTTCGGAGTCTCGGCTCCTGGCGGAGGAGTAGCTGCGCTCTCTGCTCAGGCCGGAGGAGCTCTCCGTCCTTCGGTCCCTCTCCTCTTCCCAGCGACCACGTTTCCTGTCTCTGCTTGTGGAACGACTGCAAAGCACACAATTTAAAAAAGGAAAAGGGAAGAGAAAAATAAAAGGCAATTATCGCATTAGGCTGAGACGGAGGTTATGAGCATTGGTTATCAATGTGGGACCAAGGACCAAGCTGAGGTTGCACGATGACACCAGAGGCAGCACCAATCGCTAAATGAAGAATGTTAGGTATAGTTGAAAGCAGCAAAGTTATTAAAGGGGAGCGCCATTGATTTTACATGTCAAAGTCAAATTACTTGTCACTGGAAGCACCACTCACTAGAGCTGGGCAATATATGGATAGTATATCGATATCGTTACTATATCGTCTTAGATTTTGGCGTATCGTAATATCGTAACATGGCATAAGTGTTGTCTTTTCCTGGTTTTAAATGCCATCCATATACTTACTTTTCTAGGGGTGGGAATCACCAGAGGCCTCACGATACGATATCATCCCGATACTTATGTCACGATACGATATTATTGCGATTTTAAACACATTGCAATATTCTGCGATATATTGCAATGTATTTACCTTTTTTCCAACTTCAGATTTTTCCCAATTTCAAATGATGTCTCGAAAGGATAATTTTGTCAACATCTGTTTTATCTAAAAAGATACTTTTCTCTGTTTGTTCATCTCACTTCAATTTTATTGCTGCAAAATGGGATTGTTAAGCAGACAAACTGACCAACACATATATCATAAAAGATCGATACTTGGCGTCTGTGTATCGATACAGTATTGCCACGATAAATATCGCGATACTATGCTGTATCGATTTTTTCCCCCACCCCTATTACTTTCGATATAATATTGCGATAACGATACTGAGTCGATACATCTTGCACCCTTAGATATAATATTGCGCAACGTGATATTGCGATAACGATATTGAGTCGATATATCTTGCTCCTAGTCTGGCTATAACCAGACCAAGCTCAATCTTTTAAGATTGAACATTAGTCTGGGGAGTCTGCTCTGTATTTTCTACTGCACAAGAGGCGTGATCAACGGGCATAGTTCAAATGACTCTGTACGCAAGTGGATAGTCCTTCAACCAATCAGAGCAACGATCCGGGTGACGTAGCATCAACGTGTTGCTGCCATGGAGTGCAGCGCTTCGGTGGCCGGCTTGTTGAATGTAAACAAAAAGCTGCTTTGTCGCTTCTCTGTCGTCATTGTGTTAAACCCGCCAGTAGCGCGCCAGGTGGTTTTATTTCAGTTAGCCTAATAGCTGGTTTGATTTGCATTGAGAGATGATTTTATGGAAAGTACCCCATGCCAATCTCTAGGTATGGTGAAGGGTATGTGATGATGTGGGGCTATTTTAATTCCAAAGGCCAAGGGAACTTTATCGGGATGCATAGTATCCTGGATCCATGAAATAACTGGCCTTTAAAATTTTTAAATCTGCCTCTATGGGAATTTAACATAAGGGTGTGTATACTTATGCCCCCTTTATTTTAAGGAAGAACATTTATTTATTTACGATACATTATTCATTCACATCACATTGGTGTCCTTAAAGGTCGTATTTTTCCTCTTTTTTTCTATTAAGGCATTAAGATCAATTTCCAAAAGATGTTTTTTTTAGACAACTTTAGCATGGGTTCATAAACTTATGAGCACAACTGTATACAAACAAACAAAAAAGACACAAAAACACAGGAGCTGCAAGCTGTCAAAAAGAACTGCCTTCTTCTGCAATAATGGACTGCATGTGTATAAATAATGGACTGTATGTGTATAAATAATGGACTGTATGTGTATGTGTAGAAATAATGGACTGTATGTGTAGAAATAATGGACTGTAATAATGGACTGTATGTGTAGAAATAATGGACTGTATGTGTAGAAATAATCGACTGTATGTGTACCTTCGAGGCCTCTTTCTGTGCCTGTCGGGCGACTGGGATCTCCGACTTTCTCTGTGACGATACCTCTCCCTGTGAACAAGCACACACATGGTAGGATGAAAACTCCTCTCACAGATTAACCCCTTTTATGAAAGTTACTTGTTATTCACATACCTGCTACGTTCCCTGCTCCTGTGTCTGGGGGAAGCCCGGCCTCTGTCGTACTCAGACCTGTACCGTCCGCCCTCCGGCCTGCCGCGCTTGTCTGGACTCCTCCCGCGGTCCTTCCTCTCTCCAGGGAACTCCATTTTATGCCTGTCACTGTGGCTACCGTAGCCGAAGCCCTTCTGCCTGTGATCACTGTCGCGATACCCTCTTTCTGGAGACCTCCTGTTGTCCATGGGCTTCTCATGCTTGTATTGCCCCCCGTGCTGGAAGCTGTGGTCTGGTTTGAATGAGCTGGGGCTCTGGGTGTAGCCAGGGTTGAAGGTAGGAGGAGGGAAAGGAGGGTGGGGAGGATGCGGGTAGTTCATGGAGTATGGAGAGTGGTAGCCCATAGAGTGAGAAGCTATGGGTGGGGGCATGGATGGGTGGGTTAATGGTGGTGGGGGCACGGGAGGCATCATGTAAGGGTGGTAGGCATTCTGAGCAGCCACCTGGGACACTGATGTGGGACCACCTGTGGAGCTGGGAAGGGGAGGAGGTGGAAAGTTAGGCGGGGGTTCCGGGTAGCCGTGGCGGACAGGGGGCTTGGGGAACGGTGGGCGCACTGGGCACTGGTTAATAGAACTGGGAGTCTGGGGCGGTGCTGGCGGAGGGTACTGCATGAAGTCAGAGTGCGGAGGCATGTAGCCGCTGTTTCCATGGTAGCTTGAAATGGGAGGGGTCTGGGGATCGTAGTGGTACGGGGGAACGGGAGGATGGGGAGGTGGCGGCCTCAGGTTGGCGGGTCGGTAGTTCTGAGCGGAGCCGTGCTGGCCTGGGGGCATTCCTCCCTTGGAGCTCTCCCGATCCTGATGGAAAGACATGACTGTGGAAAAGGACAAAATAATCAAGTAAGTTTCCAAATTCGAAAACACACCCAAACCTGAAAGTAAGTGGCACCTAGATAAAAGTTTCCCTTTATTCTTCAGCCCAATTTATGGTCCTGCGTTATATCAACGCCGTGGGTACGTACGTCTACACACACTCTCCGGCCACGTCATCACACCTGTGCAATGTAGTTAGAGCTGGGCAATATGGAGAAAATCAAATATCACGATATTTTTGACCAAATACTTCGATGTCGATACTGCAGCAATATTGTAGGGTTGACAATTGGGGCCTTCACAAAGTATTTACACAAATAGATTTTTGATAAATATTGATCAGTACTGGCGATAGCTAGTCTCGATGTCGATTTAATATTGCCCGGCCCTAAATGTAACGTAATTCAAAACAACAGCTCCGTCATGAATTCTACTTGTACGAAACTTATAATCTTTCAGTTTTCGTTGACATTGTCAGAAAGGTAATAATTTTTATTATTGAGATCATAGTGGGTGGTGGTGCTGTACTGGAGTGCATTATACTGACAGGGGTTTCTAATATTCTGCCCCTATCATGTATGTAAATAGCAGGGCCAAAATATTAGAAACACTTCTCAATATAATGCAGTCCAAACCACAACCTCAATAACAAACAATTATATTTGTAAAGGAAGGATTTATGGCAGAGCTGTTGTATTGGATCACATTAGATTATACAAGTGTACCTAATAAAGTGGCAGGTGAGTGTACATTAAAAACAAATCACAGGAGAAGTTAGATTTCAAAGTGTTCTACCGTAGAACTGCCTCTGGCAGGCTACATTTAGAGTAACATTAGGTTACAATCAGGAACGGTAGAGATGACTTGATGGTTGATGTTAATGTTAAAACATAAATTGATGGGAAAGCAGCCTCAGAAACAGCAACATTACATTCAACATTACCAATGCTTATTAGAGACATGCATTCCTCTGGGGGATGTTAAAGCTTTACTTCTTATTATTTTCATAAATACTTGTTGCTTATTTAACAGGGACAGAAACAGAGAACACCATCTCTGTTAAGAAAAGTAACACTGTAGTATAAAAACACAATTACAAGACAGTACAAATTCACCGTACAACAACATCATCACTTGTGATGGTTGTCGTCTGTGTGTATGAGGACTATTTTAAGGGGCTGACTCATCTAGCTAGTTGCATTTTTGTACATGCGTTTTGTTCTCACGTCTTTCTTGCAAAATATATTGTTCTTATCTTTAGGAGACATTTTGAGAAAAACGAGGCTACGCAAAATAACTAACTGACTTCATGGTTACCTTGTAGCTATAGCGGTTTACCATAAGCAACAGCTGAACACCGGTTAAACGAATTTCCTGCACTGGTGTATGTTAGCCATTAAGCATAATTAGCTAGCTAGCGTTAGCTACAACAGAGGCCATTTTCAAAAACACGCCTGAAGTGTGGGAAAGTAACAAACTAAATGGTATTTCTAGAGGTTGAAATAGTCACTCTGAGTTAAAAATAACGTTAGCATTTTGTTCAAGCTAACAGCAGCAGCTAGCTAGGTTAACGCTAAAGCTCCACTTGCTACCCGGTGGTAACATGTTAGCAGGCATGCTAGCGCATCATGACAGGATACGAGTGGAACAAATTACCTTCAAAAATAAGGAGCGCTAGGAACAGAAGCTTATCATTCAGTCTTTACTATTGGTTAAAAAACTTAAAATTACGCTAGCATAAAATGTCTTAAACAAGGATACTTATATGAAGATTTGCAATCGGTTGGGTATCACGCTTTCCGAGGAGCCGTGTTTCGGGTCGGAATGGTTAGAGAGAGGAACAAGGGTGGACCAATCAGCGATCGGATCGTTGTTTCGAAGGGTTTCTCTGGCTGAAGCTGAAGCACCAACAAAGCACTTTATATCATTATATATTACTGTAACCTGGAGAGTTTTTATTCTTTAGACTTTAATACTAATGTTTTCATGATTCTCAATTATGTTGTTGTTGTTTTGGCTACTTGTATCAGGAAGGCAGTTTAATATATTTATTGTATTTCATTTTAAATGTGGATGCACTCTAACAGATTTTGCATCTCAGAATATTGAAGAACAATTAATCTAATATAAAATTCTGTGAAATTCTAGAATACTGTACACTGGATTTGACTTGATTGTATTAAAATGTATTTGTCATTTGTTCATACTTTTAATTGTGTGTGTGTGTTTAAACTTGTCTCAAGCCTTGTTTAATACAGTTTAATACTGTTGTGTGAAATAAAACAAATAAATACATTTAAAAAACTGTTACTGTGCACTTGTGCCAAGTGTCCACTAGAGGGGAGCAGAGCTTTTCGTAAAAAAGAAATACATACAAAAGAAATAAATAAAAAACATGCAATGAATTAGTGCAACATTGCCATGGAAACAAATCACACATAATTTCCATTATGGATAAAGCAGAGGCAACATAGCCAATCTACATGAGGCTAAGCTTTGTAAGTGCCTTCTTTAAGAACCTGGGGAACAATTTGGCCTCAATTCAGCCAACTTCCTTCTATTATTCTGACTGGGAATCTTATTTGACTTCTGCTCCTTACTGATCTGTCCCTGCCTCAGGAGCTGTTGGTCTGCCCAAAACCAGCCCAGTTTTTAACCTGTGTGGTAGCATTGATGTGCCCCCTGTGCTGTTGTGCTGGGATTTTATGCACTGCACATTCTCCGTGGGTAAATTAGTGCGGGGGAGCAAAGCTAAAGTGCAGAAGCCCACACAGATTGCTCTGAGACATGTTTCTGTTCTGACCTGTTCTGACGATTCTGTAAAAAAAAAAAATACATTCAGACTGTTCTAACAAGTAGATACACTATGTGGTCAGTTGTCAGGATGTGGACAACCTGCCCACACTTTTTCTTTTATTTATTTATTTTACTTTTGGTGTGAAGTAGTTTTTTTATGGTTTGGGCATACATCCTAATAAAGGGGAATGTTAATGCTACAGCACCCAGTGATATTCTAGAAAAAAAAAATGCTTAAAAACTGTGTGGCAATCATTTAATCTCCACTTCAGTAGCACTGACATACACCAAACTTGTATTCCTATCTATATTCTGAAGGGTTTTCCAGAGGGATATGTTCAAATATCATTCAGAGCCTGATTTATATAACATTCTTTACCTAAACATGTGGCGAAAATGGATAAAAAAAAAAAAAAACACAATATTTCAGTTGTCTTAATGTCAGTAATCAACTGGCGAAGTTTCATGGCGATTTCTATTAGTTCATTTTCATTTTTTTTTTATCCCTAGTCACCTGGGGTGTCTCCCTGAAGACCCGTCCTCGGAGCAATAAACACGTCATTTTTATTTTCCTTGCCAGTGTAATAATCCTCTTGACTCACCACCATCTGCTACTCCCCACACCGCCTGGGTGTTGCAGTCATCACCAAATACTGAATAGAAATATTTACACATATAAATTCCATACTTTTCCTTAGCATACATGGCAGAGATGACACATTTTCATCAGGCCTCTTGGTTTTCCTCTGACATGTCTGATGGTCGGCAGAACTTCATTATGATTCCCTTCAGGTTGAGCAGCAGTATTATTCTCTGCCTTTGTGCCGGTCACGCCTTCTCTCCCTCGAAGGAAAAAGAGAATGTGAAGGAAGGTGATTTTCTCTTTCTCAAGAGATATGTGGCACCTGGCATACCCTATGTGGTTTTTTTAAATATTAATAAAGAAAAAAAAAAACACACAGGGATGGACTAATTGGATGTCACTTTTTAACCTTGTTCACTATTAGATATGTGCTCTGTCTGTTTTTAGTCATTCTGATTCTCAAACATTACTGACACATTTCCGTGAGCAAAAATCGCATTACAGTGGTGCCAATCCCGTTGGCCAAAGAGTCACATCAGGATTCATGAGCTCATAGGAGCCTACATGATTACGCAAGTAAATGAAAAAAGAATCCATACGATAATCAGAGAAAGTTGACCTTGTATTATGGGAAGGCGTTTAAAATGACACCTCTGGAGAGAAAAAGAGCGGGAACAAAAGGCAGACTCTTTTCCTCTTGAGCGGGTGAAAATGTTGCATCTATCGAGCATTAAAATACACCTTACTTTCCCTGATAATGATTCATTTCAGCTGAAAAGGCCGAAGAGAAGATTGCGTTTTTTTGTTGTTTGAATGACGCAGTGGGGAGGTGGAGAGTGATTTACCCGAGGGAAGGTTGAGCCATGTGAATATTCACATGCAACAGGCTTATCCAAATGAGATGGAGGAGTTCTGAGGCAACATTTGTCAGTGAAACTAGGGGGATTTAATTAATAGGTTGAATTGTTAATATCTGATCTGACATCTGTAGACCATAACGGAGCAAAATAACCCCGGGTGCTACATTATCAATAGGTTTTTCACTCCCTTTAGTGTAAGAGGAGGTTTAAGTCAGTGAATCTATAACTGCCGTTTTCCGTTTGCAGTAGCTTAAGGGTGCATACATCTTCTCCATAGAGCATAATTAAAATGCAAAACAATCACACAATAGGTCCATCAGCATATCAACCACTCACTGTGGTCTATGTGGGTAATAGAGGTGTGATTTCAGCGCTATAAGGCACTTTTTATGAAAATTGCCTCAAAAAGGTCAGGCTGAATGCAAAAGAAATGAGACACTGGAGCCACTTAATGCTCCAGGGCGCACAGTGTATAGATTATACCTACTGCAAGTAATCTTCCCATGTGAGGTCTTGCTGTTGCTTATGCGACTGACAAATAAATATATATATATAAAAAATTGACTGTCAAAGCGCTTTTACATAGTATAGGAACCATTCAACATGCACAAACATTCATACACTGTGGCTGCCATAACATTCACACACAACAGCAGCGGCAAAAGAGTTGACAGCGGTGCCTCAGTTGACCCTAATGACGTAAGTGACATTGAAATGGAGGAAAAGCAGGTTGGTGTTGTTCTGCCCCCATTGAAACAGGTGAAGAAGACGTTAAATATCTCTGCAAGGAGCTTGCAAATCCACTTCATTGAGTCAAGGTTATAAAATGGAAATTAGCAGAGCTTTTCTAAAGTTTTTAGTCATCCCATTTCATGAAACATTCATCATTTAAAAGAATAAGGACAAGGCCAGGGGTCGAGGGTCTAGGGATGAAGGGATGAAGGGATGAAGGGATGAGGGGATGAGAGGATGATGGGATAAGGGGATGAGGGGATGAAGGTAAGAAAGAACAGGGTCGAGGGATGAGGGAAAATTAAACAAAAAAGGGATGAGGGTTTAGGAATGAAAGGATGAGGGGATGGAGGAATGAGGTTTGAGGTATATAAAATAAAAAAGGGATGAGGGTCTAGGGAAGGAGGAATGAGGTTCGAGGGATGGGTCCAGGGACGCTTCGACATGGGACTGCATGGGCCAGGGATCGAACCACCAACCTACCGATTTGGTTAGATCGAGAGATCTAAAGACCTAACAAAAGAAAAAAGGAATGAGGGTTGAGGGGTGAACTAATGAGCGATGAAGGGATGAGGGGATGAAGAAACGAGGGTTGAGGGATGAGGTGATATTAAAACAAACAGGGATGAGGGTCGAGGGATGAAGGGATGAAGGGATGAAGGGATGAGGGGATGAGAGGATGAGGGGATGAAGGGATAAAGGGATAGGGTTGAGGGATGAGGGGATACAAAACCCTACATGGGATGAGGGTCGAGGGATGAAGGGATGAGGTGATATAAAACCAAACAAGAATGAGGGTGGAGAGATGAAGGGATGAGGCGATAAGGGGATAAGGTCAAGAAATGAGGGGATATAAAACAAAAATGGGATGAGGGTCGAGGGATGAAGGGATGAGGTGAAATAAAACCAAACAAGGATGAGGGAGGAGGGATGAAGGGATGAGGCGATAAGGGGATAAGGTCAAGAGATGAGGGGATATAAAACAAAAATGGGATGAGGGTCGAGGGATGAAGGGATGAGGTGATATAAAACGAAACAAGGATGAGGGTGGAGGGATGAAGGGATGAGGCGATAAGGGGATAAGGTCAAGAGATGAGGGGATATAAAACAAAAATGGGATGAGGGTCGAGGGTAGGAGGGAAGAGGGCAACAAGAAGATGAAGAGATGAAGAGCTGATTAAGGAGCTTGCGTAACCAATTCATTGATTCAAGGTTATAAAATGGAAATAAGGAGAGCTTTTCTAAAGCGTTTAGTCATCCCATTTCATGAAATGCTCACCATTTAAAAGAATAAGGACGAGGCCAGGTCTGGGCTGTGCTGCGCGAAACATACAAACGTGGCACGCATTCACCATTCCTGCACACCGCGGATCTGTGTAATGATGTGTATAACGCGCATGATGTTTGTGATAATGTGTTCGACTGCCCACGTTCCAATGATGCTTAATGTACACAGCGAGACAGTTTTTCTCCCTCACACACTCGCACAGAAACAAATAGGCCTAAGTGTATTCATGTGTATCGAAGGCCTAATGTGTTTTCCAGGCAGTGCATCTCTCTGCTGGGCTTTACACAGAATGATCCACTATACCTGTATTACATTTGCATACATAATAGTCTCACAAACCTTGTTGGCATTACAGCAACATCTCGACATTTTGGGGAAACAAGCTCATTTGTTTTCTAGTTGAGAGTTAGATCAAAAGACTGGTTCCACTCAAGAGTGGTATCAATCTTCTTGTCTTACACTAGGCGAGAAAAACTGTTTGTCTAATGTATGCATAGGTGAAAATGGTTTGATAAATAAGGCATCCGTGCGAGAATATCAATGTGTTTCTGCTCTGTGCTCGACGTCAGTGTCGAATAAAGTTGCTCAAACATGAGTAACACGCTTATTCCACCAGGTACAGTGTCCCGTGTAGAACCTAATCAATTTGTAACAAATTACTCAATCAATAACTTTTCATATGTCCAAATATGTTTGCTGCAAAAAGTGCAGATACTTGGGATAATACAGATTTAGGAACAGGCTTAAGAATTAGCCTTTGACTCAAAGCAAAATGACAGTGATGTATTAGCCTAATTAAAATAACTTAATCAGAGCATACTCCTCAAGCTGGTCCAGCTTAATTTATGGTTCTTGCTCCTAAGATTTCAAATTATAGTGGTCTACAGCAGAACTATAAGGTTTATTATTAGATTTATTTTATTTATTTCTTTTACAGAAAAACATGTCCCTTCTCTGGGAAAGTCAGACCAATGCTGGCTGCAGGGTAACAAATGAAATTGAGGGTAAAAAGGGGTTTGAGCTGCATGGTGGAAAGTGGAGTTATCTGGGCCCAAAATTTAGAAGAGTGCATGGGGATTGAAATGTAGCCTCTGACAATGATTGTTTGTCTGCCAAAGTGGCTGCGGGGTAGATAAACATACTGGGCACAGCTAGAGTTTGCAGTATTTGGACTGTTGGTGATTTGTGGTAAAATAGGACGAATTCAGTTTTCTGCACATCGCAACATGTATGTGTTTTTTTTGTTGTTTAAAGCTGTTTTCCTATAAAGAGCTGATTCAACAGTCACATGGTACTCTATGACACATATATTCATGTATATCCAGAAGTATTGAAGTGATCTTGAATTTTTACTTTACTTTTAGGTACCTTGTTGAAACTTTTTCATGACGCACTTATCATTTCCAAATTATACTACAGTAAAAATCTCATAATAAAATCAAGGTTGCTTTTAGAGATGTCACTTCAGTTCACTTGGATAGAAAAATCTAATAACTAACTTTTTTTTTTTAACTGGTGCCCTGCTGGCAGGTATTCAGTCAAACTTTCCTGATCAATAATAGTCCTTTCACTAACAAAGACCACGGCAATAAAGATATGGGTTTAGAATAGTTTAATAGATAGCAAGAGTGGAGAGCAGAGATGATGTGGGAGGAAACGGATAAAGGGTCTGGATGAAGGGATGAAGGGTGAGGGATGACAAGATGAGGAGATGAAGCAATGAGGGGATGAATGAACGAGGGTTGAGGTGACATGAAACAAAAAAGGATGATGGTTGAGGGATGAAGGGATGTAGGAATAAAGTTGAGGGATGAGGGGATATAAAACAAAAACGGGATGAAAGTCGAGAGATGGAGGGATGAGGGGATGGAGGAATGAGGTTCGAGGGATGAGGGGATGAAGGGATGAAGGGATGAAGGGATGAAGGGATGGAGGAATAAGGTCACGGGACTAGGGGATATAAAACAAAACTTGGATGAGGGTTAAGGGATGAAAGGATGAGGGGATGAAGGGATGAAGGGATGGAGGAATAAGGTCGAGGGATGAGGTGATATAAAAAAGGGGATGAGGGTCTAGGGATGAAGGGATGAGGCTTGAGGGATAAAATGATATAAACCAAACAAGGATGAGGGTCGAGGGGTGAAGGGATGAGGCGATAAGGGGATGAAGGGATGGAGGAATAAGGTCAAGAGATGGGGGGATATAAAACAAAAATGGTATGAGGGTCGAGGGAAGGAGGGAAAAGGGCAATGAGAGGATGAAGAGATGAAGGGCTGAGAGTAGAAGCATTTAGGGGATGAGGGGAGAAATCAGTGCGGTGGACGGATGGATGGAGGAGAGCGATGATGGACTGGTTTTAGCTGGAGGCTGTAGGACAGGAGGGAACCGTGGGAGTCCAAACTCTAAGGGCACGGAAATTTTTGGACAGTGAAAATTAAGGAGTTGTTTGTTTAGCAAAGAAAAGCAACTGCCAGGCTAGAGAGTAATTTCAAGTGTGTTCACGATGTATCCATTAGAGTTAGTCAGCCCTAAAAGTGTTCAGTTAGCCCAGTTTAACCTGCAGGAGTCTCTGATGGCTATGAGGCCAACACGGTACTATCATTTCAGACTACATGGAAAACTTTATAGTTCCAAAATGTGGAACATTTTGCTTGGGGCAATTCCCCTATGCTACTGCAATTACCATTACAAACATACATAGAGACAGAGAACATACATACTGTATATTGATGTTGTTGAACAAACAACACAGCAAGTTTCCTAAAAAAATAGTTTCGCTTTGCCAGACCTTCCTCCACAGCGCTGCGGAGGAGGGTCTTGCTAGTCAACAAAGCATTCCGGGATGGGAGAAAAACGTGCTCTGGTTTATTGGAATTTCTTTAAACCAATCACAATTGTCTTGGGCGGTGCTAAGCACCGGACAGAGCTGCGGTGCCGCTGCAAAATAGCCTCAGGAAGGAACTTGTTTTTGTTGAACGTGTACGTTCAAAAGTTGTTTTAGTCGTGCAACAGAAAACTCTTTGGACAGATTGGACAGATAGTCTAGGTAGCTGTCTGGATTTACCCTGCAGAGATCTGAGGAGCAGATATCTTATCTATTAATCTTAATTTTTGTCACGGCAAAACTCTCATATTTTGTGGACTAAATTTAACCGTAATCTCTGCCGAAACGACAGGCAGCTCTCTGTGCTTTGTTTTCTCAAAGTCACCTATTTTCGGGTAACTGAACCACCAACTACCGCTGATACAACGGAGGTCAGTAGCCCGGGTCACAAAGCTCTGTAGCGGCTTAAACAACTTGCAACTGCCGCTCGGCGTCATGGAGCTCGTAGCCAGCCGGCATCATGTGACCAGCCGGCGTTCTCCTAATTTTGTAGGATATCATACGTTTTGGTGTGCATACATTTTCGTAGCCCATGGGCCCACCACCTGTGGGAGGAACCGCTGGGGTCGGGTGCGCTGCCACACGGGGGGCAGTGAAGGTCGGGGGCGTTGACGGACCAGGGTTGCCCAGGGTGTGAGGCGCCGGGCGGGTGTGGGGATACTCACAAGCCCCCGGCTGAGCGCCGCTACGTTGGAGTTTACCCCGGTGGACGAGAGGGTCGCCTCTCTACGCCTGCGGGTGGTGGGGGGGAAAACTCTGACTGTTGTTTGTGCATATGCACCAAACAGGAGTTCGGAGTATTCGGCCTTCTTGGAGACCTTGAGTGGAGTCCTGTATGGGGCTCCAGTGGGAGACTCCATTGTTCTGCTGGGGGACTTCAACGCGCACGTGGGCAATGATGGAGACACCTGGAGAGGCGTGATTGGGAGGAACGGCCTCCCTGATCTAAACCAGAGTGGTTGTTTGTTGTTGGACTTCTGTGCTAGTCATGGATTGTCTATAACGAACACCATGTTCGAACATAGGGATGCTCATAAGTGCACTTGGCACCAGAGCACCCTAAGCCAACGGTCAATGATCGATTTTATAATCGTTTCGTCTGATCTGAGGCCGTATGTTTTGGACACTCGGGTGAAGAGAGGGGCGGAGCTGTCAACCGATCACCATCTGGTGATGAGTTGGGTCAGGGGGTGGGGGAAGACTCTGGACAGACCTGGTAAGCCCAAACGGGTAGTGCGGGAACGTCTGGATGAGGCCCCTGTCCGACAGACTTTCAACTCACACCTCCGGCGGCGCTTTTCGTGCATCCCTGTGGAGGCTGGGGGCATTGAACCTGAGTGGACAATGTTCAAAGTTTCCATTGCTGAAGCTGCGGCGAGGAGCTGTGGTCTTAGGGTCTTAGGTGCCTCAAGGGGCGGTAACCCACGAACACCATGGTGGACACCGGTGGTCAGGGAAGCCGTCCGACTAAAGAAGGAGTCCTTCCGGGATATGTTATCCCAGAGGACTTCGGAGGCAGTTGCAGGGTACCGGCGGCCGGCGGCTGCAGCCTCTGCTGCGTGAAAGAGGCAAAGCAGCGGGGGTGTGGGAGAAGTTTGAGAAGACATGGAGAAGGACTTTCGGTCGGCACCAAAGTGCTTCTGGAAAACTGTTCGCCACCTCAGGAGGGGGAAGCGGGGAACCATCCAAGCTGTGTACAGTAAGGAGGGGACACAGTTGACCTCAACTGAGGAGGTAATAGGGCGGTGGAAGGAGCACTTTGAGGAACTCCTGAATCCGACTAATACCCCCCTCTATGTTAGCAGCAGCGGGAGGATGACGGGGGATTGTCGTTGATTTCCCGGGCGGAAGTCACTGATGTAGTCAAACAACTCCACAGTGGCAAAGCCCGGGGGATTGATGAGATCCGGTCCAGAAATGCTCAAGGCTCTGGGTGTGGAGGGGCTGTCCTGGTTGACACGTCTCTTCAACATTGCGCGTGGAAGTCTGGAACAGTGCCAAAGGAGTGGCAGACTGGGGTGGTGGTCCAAAAAGGGGACCAGAGGGTGTGTGCCAATTACAGGGGTATCACACTTCTCAGCCTCCCTGGTAAAGTCTACTCCAAGGTGCTGGAAAGGAGGGTTCGGCCGATAGTCGAACCTTGGGTTGAAGAGGAACAATGTGGATTCCGTCCTGGTCGTGGAACAACGGACCAGATCTTTACTCTCGCAAGGATCCTGGAGGGAGCCTGGGAGTATGCCCAACCAGTCTACATGTGTTTTGTGGATCTGGAGAAGGAGTATGACCGGGTACCCCGGGAGATACTGTGGGAGGTTGCCGGGGGTGTAGTGGGGTGGGGGTCTCTTCTCAGGGCCATCCAATCTCTGTACGACCAAAGTGAGAGCTGTGTCCGGGTTCTCGGCAGTAAGTCGGACTCGTTTCAGGTGAGGGTTGGCCTCCGCCAGGGCTGCGCTTTGTCACCAATCCTGTTTGTAATATTTATGGACAGGATATCAAGGCGTAGTCGGGGTGGGGAGGGGTTGCAGTTCGGTGGGCTGGGGATCTCATCGCTGTTCTTTGCAGATGACGTGGTCCTGATGGCATCATCAGCCTGCGACCTTCAGCACTCACTGGATCGGTTCGCAGCCGAGTGTGAAGCGGCTGGGATGAGGATCAGCACCTCTAAATCTGAGGCCATGGTTCTCAGCAGGAAACCGATGGAATGCCTTCTCCAGGTAGGGAATGAGTCCTTACCTCAAGTGAAGGAGTTCAAGTACCTTGGGGTTTTGTTCGCGAGTGAGGGGACAATGGAGCGGGAGATTGGTAGGAGAATCGGCGCAGCCGGTGCGGTATTACATTCAATCTATCGCACCATTGTGACGAAAAGAGAGCTGAGCCAGAAGGCAAAGCTCTCGATCTACCGGTCAGTTTTCGTTCCTACCCTCACCTATGGTCATGAAGGCTGGGTCATGACCGAAAGAACGAGATCCAGGGTACAAGCGGCCGAAATGGGTTTCCTCAGGAGGGTGGCTGGCGTCTCCCTTAGAGATAGGGTGAGAAGCTCAGTCATCTGTGAGGAGCTTGGAGTAGAGCCGCTGCTCCTTCGCGTCAAAAGGAGCCAGTTTAGGTGGTTTGGGCATCTGGTAAGGATGCCCCCTGGGCGCCTCCCTAGGGAGGTGTTCCAGGCACGTCCAGCTGGGAGTAGGCCTCGGGGAAGACCCAGGAGTAGGTGGAGGGATTATATCTCCAACCTGGCCTGGGAACGCCTTGGGATCCCCCAGTCAGAGCTGGTTAATGTGGCTCGGGAAAGGGAAGTTTGGGGTCCCCTGCTGGAGCTGCTCCCCCCGCGACCCGACACCGGATAAGCGGAAGAAGATGGATGGATGGATGGACATTTTCGTACAATATCATATGGACCCGTTCATGAAAATACGTTGGATTGTTACATAACCATAACCACATGACTGGTTATTTTTAAAGAATAACTGCATTTTCGACTCTTCGGAGGATAGATTTAATTACATTTTTCATGGAGACAACATGGTTTGTTTGTGATTATTCTTATGTCGACTGAAACCAGTAAGACTCGCTCCATATTGAGGAACATGCTCTTTATTAGTTCATCATTTCTCATCTCACTTGCTGTGCAGTGCAGTGCCTGGGCACACATGGAAACCCATAATTACCAAAGATAACATGCAGAGATTGGTACACATATTTCATAGAGCAAAAGATGATCGATTCATTGGCGTGCTGGGAAGAGGAAATGAATTTCATAGAATAAAAGGGTCAGGGAGTTTATTTTGATGTACCCAGCTTAAGTACAGAGGCACTCCTTGTTGCTGTCATTATGTGTGATTACCTTAGATGCCCAAAAAAGCACTGGGTTAAATGCAGCCAGCAGACACACATATATAGGCAGATATCAGTGGTTTTTAATTATAGAGTTTGCTTTATCAGATTTTATGTTTCTTCGGTTTGGCAAACATATAAAGTCCTGTTACTGGTTTCTTTATGACCAAAGACAATACTTAAATGATGTTATCTATCTGAGGGCATAATTTCAACTTTAGAGGAATATCAACCAGTATATGCTAAAGCAACTAAAGATCCCCCCTTAATTCCTATCTTTTTCCTGTCTGGTTGTTTGTAGTCATCAGCGTTAAAGCTCGATGGTAATGTAGAGACAAACACAAAGCCAAAAGGTGTGACATATAAAACCCATTTGAACAGGTAGCTGAGGGAGAAAGTGTGATTTCATGCAAACAACGGAAAGAGGGTCAAAAAAACCAACATAAAAAACAAAAAAGTGCACAAAATTATTATTATTATGTCTCTCAAAATAATTACCCCTGCTTAAAGGTACTTGAAAATGCCATTTGTAAACTCTAACTACCGCTTCTACTTTTTAAAAGTGATGCAGCTCGCAACAACCACAACAATTCCACCTTCCAAAGGTCGTTCATGCCTATAGGTGGATACTCATAATCATAATCATGAGCTATCACTGGAGAATTCTCTCAAAGAACATAGGATTTCTAAAAAGAGTTTACTCGATCCCTTCCTGTTGGAAACACGCCCCGTGACCTCGGATTTCCAAGCTCGGAACTTGGGCAACCACCGAGTACCCCAAGCTAAAAATCCAACGTGACTGCTCCGTGCATCAACAGTTATGATAGCAGTACTAACATGCAGTTATAACCACTTCTGTGTTATTTGTGTCTCACTAAATCAGTCATACACGAAGCGCTATCCTATCTGTATACATGTTGCTACGCTGTTTGTATGCACAAAAAAACAGTGTAATGCGTTGTTATAAATAAATAAATTGCTAACAATGGCTAACCTGGCTAGAGCTAATGAAAACAATGAAAATCCGACTTGTAAATGGAACGCATTCAACTCGGGTGTGATGTCATTCCCAGCTTCAGCTTCCGAGTTCCCAGGTAAATGGAACGCACTATTAGCTCACCCCTCTCTACAGATCAGTGGGATTCCAAATTGAAACGTTCAACATCCATGTCCAATTGTGAAAGATATAAAGTTATACAAATGAAGATCTTACACAAGGCTTATATTACACCACATAAGTTTTAAAAATGCACCCAAAAAACTGGAACTTTGCTGGCATGGCTGTCGTAGGCGTGGTACTTTTATACATTTATTGTGGGCCTGTCTATCAGCAAAGACATTTTGGACTGAGGTAACATTAAAAATGTTCAAATTTTCTAAATGCCCTATTGTATGTATATTGGGAAGCAGATTGGAAAATATATAAGCAAGACGTGTACAACTTTTAGTTGCACTAGCCTTTCTCTCAGCAAAGAGAACTATGCTCATGAATTGGAAAACACGCAAAGTATACTGCAATAACAAAGATAACTGGTTGTAGGAGTTGTAGTTTTTTTCACATGCTGTTGCAACAACTAGTAACGTTAGAAAAACTACAACACTACACCGGATCTAGCTAGACCGGAAACTAAACAACAGGCACTTGTTTCGGCTTGCGAGCCAGCCAAAGGGTAGTAGGCTAACGTTACGTTTTGAGTGGATGGCGAGTGCGAGACGCCGAAATGGATGCCAATAAGATTTTGAATGGAAAGTTTATTTTTAAAAGTTGTCGAGGGGGACAGTAGTTTCACGCATACACAGCCTGTACTCCACGGAGAAAGCAGCCCAACTGGGACTGCTGCAAAGTGCAAACGCTGTCTCATTAACCGGTGATCACTGGACGTCATTGAGTAGTCAAAATGATTTAGGAGTTACTGCACACTATATTGACTATGTATATCAGCATACGGTTTTAGGACTGTGTTGTTTGTATCGTTTTTTGACTGTTTTGGACCATTGTTTTTGTACTGTACAAGCAAAGTGTTAGTATTACATCTCAGTTAGGCACTTGGAGGAATTGTGCAATAATGACAGAGTCACACCTTTTTCTTTTGTTTACAGTAAATAAATAATAAACAATTACAAATCTTAAAGTCAAGTTCATAAAGTAACTTTCTTTGCATTCATTTGATTCCCAATCAAGATACACTGGTAAGAATTGCTTTCCATTGTTAATATGTACTTAAAAACAGTTCTGAAATGCAAAATAATAAAATTGTATTCATGTGATAAAACATGCGATTAATCGTGATTAACTATGGAAATTTGGCGATTAATCGCAATTAAAAAAGATTTATCGTTTGACAGCCCTAGAGAATATATGAACAATAGAGCAACAACTTGATTGCGTAGTATTTGTGTTACATGAATATGAGATTTTGATAAGTTTTTGTACCAACCCCCCGTCTTCAATGTGTATGTTATTATATTGTATGTCTTTAAGGTACCTTTAAGGTTGTCGCTATTGTCTTTATTGTTTTGATTTTCTTTTTGTGTCCTTTTTCGTTTCGGGAAATGTTACAAATATTTGAATAAAAAAAGAAAAAGAAAAGAAGAATGGAGATTGGTTTTGGCAGAGTCGTCATTTTAATTAAAATGCATCAGCACCATTCCACTGATCTTGACTACCTTCAGAAGTAAGTGTTTACTAAGTAACACTAAGCCTACACTACTACACTACTACACTTCTTTGCCACTACAGCCATCTGTATAATGAGTTCTGCAGATGACTCAGGGTTGCACTTGAAGCTGAGATGAAAAAGAAAAAAAAGAGAGACAGTATGGTAGCCCACTGGGCTCCTACGCTGTAAAAATGCCAACTCATATTCTTTGGCATTAATAATTTCAAGTAGTTAGACCTTGGACACCTAAGTAATAAGCATTTAATCTACGCTGACAAAGACAATAAACCCATGCGGGATGGATGAGGCATGTAATTAGATGCGTTGTTGATTCCCTTCTCGCAAAGTCTCTCTTTTAATGCCGCCACCTCAGGGAGGTTAGAGAAGCATCGGCAAAGCTTCAGAATGACATCCGGCTGAAGGACGTTTGGTTTTAACAGAGCCAATCTGATAAATGTCAGAAAAATAAAACACTAGGACACTTAACAAAGCACCTGCTGCAAAACAGACATTTGAAAAGACGTAGCTCAACTTATGTCAACTCAGTCTGTCTTATCTGATGTAGCCGAACCAACATGCAAAAAAACATGTGGAGGTACACAAATCATTTAAGATAGACTTTATAGACTTTATTAATCCCATACTGGGGAAATTCCTGTGCTACAGCAGCTCAAAAGAAAAAAATGTACATACATCAGAATAACACAAATATACATTAAGAAGACATAGGAGAAAAAATATACATAAAGTATAAGAAATAGAACAAATTTAATTAGTTATAATAATAATAGTAATAAAACACCCTTATATAAACAGACAGTATATAGAGAAATGATAGTTTTTTCTCAAATTTTCACTCAAAAGGGACAGTTGGAACAAAAGTGAAGCCAAGATATTTGACTGTGGAACGACCATTAGTGAATCCAATTTACTGCAAATGGATTTTCTCCTTCTTCACTCTTTTTAGGTTAACAACTTAGTTTTTTCTGACATTTGGAAGTAGGAGGCTTAATAACAGAACATCCAATAGCTCTACTGTCTGATCCCAACTAGTCATTATAACTATAAGATCTCTAAATATCATAGCAAATTTGAGTCTCATTTGTTGCTAAGGGAAGCAACATTATTTTTACATACAGTATATATAAGAAAGCAGACAATGCTGCAGACAAAATTCACATGCAGCAACTGAGTAGTCAGATTTTTCCATATCCCTCACCTTATTTTGGAACATTGGCTATTTAGGTGGTATTTAGGTGTATTCAAATTGCACAGTTAAAAAGACTGCCTCAGTGTGGCGGCATATTGCCAGTAGAAAGAAGAAAAAAAAACTTTTCTTATTATAGCATGATAAGCTGCTATGCTTTCACAACAACACACTTGTTGCTCCTTATGTTGTGTTTTCTCATTATAAAACGACAACGAGAGCCTTTAAAAAAGAGAGGTTTTAGGGCCTCTTCCAGCAACGTGCAACTTTTCAGTTAGAGCAGAGATCTTCAACAGGGGTCTGGGACCCCTAGGGGGTCCTCAGAGTCACTGCAGCAAATTGCTCAGTGCATTGAATCATAGCTGAAAAATAAGTCAATGAAACGATTAGTCGATTGACAGAAACTAATCTGCAACTGTTTCGATGCACTCATTCAGTCATTTTATAGGCAGAAATGCCAAACATTGCCTGGTTCATGTTCACTAAATGTGAATGTTTGCCGTTTTTCCTTTCAATGTAAACTGAATAGCTTTGGGTTTTCGACTGCTGGACAAAATAAGACGTGACGTGATGTGATGTGAAGATGTTACCTTGGGCTCTGAGGAATTATGATGGCCATGCATTTTCACAATTTGTAAGATTGTAAAGATCAATCTATTAATCAATAAAGATGAATGCCAGCCTAATCAAGTTCGTTGCAGCCCTACACTGACTGTGTCTAACTCTCTACTGATTTCTTTTTGTAGAGTGTCTTCACTGCCTGATTTAAAGGGGAACTGTGTGGATTTTACACATAAAGCTCAGCTTACTTGTCACAGGCAGTTCTACTCAGCCTCTGAAAACAGCTATATAATGTCTTCTATGGCTCTGGAGGAGCTTTGTTAAGTCATAAAAATAACTCAGTGTTGCCTTGCAGACTATGTAATAGTTGAGCATGAATTTTACAGTAAAAGACCTGGGCGTTTACCATGGGGAGGGGGTCTATTGAAAAATGCTGTTGAGTCACATATTCAGCGTTTGTGGCGCTTGACTCATACGTCGGAGTATTTTGGCTTCTGCTGATTTGATTCCGACCATTTTTATTTATTTTTTTAATCTTTGTCTGGTGAGTTGTGAACCCAAAAAAAAAACTTTGTGTAAGTGAAATCACTGGAGAACCCCTTTAAAAATGTGAGAGATGTCATTCACTCTAACGTGGATTGCATGCACTGACATCTTTCTAAATGTTTGTCCTTGCAGGGGTTATGTCTGCTCATATAGGCATATGTGTCTCTATCATCACGTTGTGCAGTTACTGTAAAGTGAAAGGAGAAACATTATTAGCAACAAGCTAAACTGGGCTTGCACAATTTGCGTCACTCACTGCTTATGATCTTCTTTCTCTCTCCTGTGATGTCGGGCCAGCAGCCTGCCCTCTGCACTACCCCGCAAAACTTGGCAAAAAAGATTCTTTACATCATATTTCAACACAATAGTGGAGGCATAGACAGCTGTGAAATGTATTGTTTATTCAATATTAAGGTCAGCCAGATAAGCTGTCTAAAATACAACAATAGAGAGTGTGCATGGAAGAAGCTGCATATTTCAGTTTTTTTTTGCAGAGAAATAAAAAGCAACAGGAAATAAAATAATACAAAAAAAGGGTTATATCTACTTTAGAGGCATGTCACACTTTTGATGAGAAATCACGCCCGCTGCACTTTTTGTCAAAGATTACCATTCAGAGATCACACTCAGTGATGGGTGATTTTCACTTTCTCTTGATGAGAAATCACGCCCACTGCACTGTGTCTGGACTTGTTAAGCAGAGATTTCCAGCAGGCTCAGCAGCGAGGTCACTGGAGCTGGAAGGTTTACTGTCAGGCTGCCGGAGCAGGTTTGCTAAAACACTCATCTCTGCAGACTCCTCACATCCTGGTCACAAACCGTTCAACCTCCTTCCCTCTGGTAGGCGATACACTGTTCGCCAAAACCAGCCGACTCAAAGACAGCTTCTTTCCCCAAGCAGTCACTGTGTTGAACGCTCAGAAATAGCCCCCACCCTTACACTGAACAAAGACAATCAACACTGTTCTGCTCAACTACCTCACGTATATTTCAATCTTACAATTATAATATTGCTATTAATATATTACCACTGCACTGAACTGCCTTGCACTATATTTATATTTAAATCTTAAATCTCAGACTATACTGATATTGCACTATTCCTTCCCTCTCTTCAATTGTTATTGTATATTTTTTTGTAAAATTGTAAATTAACAGTATTTTTTTTACATTTCTTACTGTCCTTTCTGTTTTCTCTATGTTGAGTGTTGTACTTTGAGAGCAAAGATCAACCAGAGTCAAATTCCTTGTTTGTTTACGCAAACCTGGCCAATAAAGTTGATTCTGATTCTGATTCTGATTCTGATTCTGATCTATAATCCTCAACCCTGGCTCTGAGGAAGTAAACAAATCCAAGTTGGCCTCGCTAATGCAAAAAAAGCAAAGAGAGAGACAGCCGTTACATCATACACAGCGATGTCTTTTAAAACAATATAGATTCCTCCCACAGTCCAAATGCAATGCTTATCATTATGTGTTCAGACTGACAACCTGTCTATTTCTCCTATTGCATGCTCGCGGCAGCTCCATTATCTTGTGAGCCTGTAGAGGAATAAACAGGGACAGAAATAGATATGGTAGAAAATGGATATGTCATTGAAGGCAAGGTAACCTTTATGTAAGGACTGCTTAATATACAGTTAACACCGCCATCTCTTTTTCACCTCTTGATGAAATTAAAATATCGCTATCTTGAAATATCGGTCCAGCTAGGATGTATGGAATTCCTAAACATTTCTCAAATTTAGTTTAACTCATTTCGTATAATGGCTTCCTGTCTCTCAAAGAATTTATTTTAAAAGACTGCTGTTGGTTTATAAAGCCAACGCATTGTCACTCCCATCACGTAAAATACAGACGCTTGGTCAGGTGCCTTTGGCGTTGTTATTGACGCTAAAAGTCTCCTTTAGAATCACATCTAAACACGCTTTATCTAAACGCGCTTGGTCGGGACTATTGCCGTCACTTTTGACACCGTTAGGTTAAGGAAAAAATCATGGGTGGGCTTATAAAAGGTACGTTTACGTGACAGGCGGGACAAGAACGGGACAGTTGGGTTTAGGAAAAGATCGAGGGTGGGGTTATAAAATGAACATTTCAGTGACACATGGGACACCAACCCTGTTCTCCGGGGTGAAAGTCCTGTGTATTTTTGACCCAGCCACTACACCAACCAGCCTCCCAGGCTTTCATACAACGTGCTAATGTTGACGATCCTAAAGCTATAGTAGTTTCTGTCTCCCCCATGAGGACTTCTAAGTAATGAACAAAACTGTCGGCGCGTCCACATGAGGCCTACCATGACCGCGCACACGAATGGGTTGAAAAATCAGTGAGTGGTTTAGGGCCAAAATTCATATGTGATCTGCTGCTATACATTGTGAACCAATCCGGAACTCTCAGGTCGTCTGGGACACGTCTGCTTTCCGTCTCAGAGTCAGAACTAAACACGGAGAAGCAGTGTTCAGTTTTTACGCCCCACAGATCTGGAACACACTCCCATAAAAAGGCAGGTCCACTGCAACGCTCAGTTCTTTTAAATCAGGGCTGAAGACTTTTCTTTGTGATGCTGCCTTTTTAAGTAACTGTTCATTTCTTACACTGCAACCTGTCTTATTCTATTTTAGCTGTTTTTATATGCTCCTTAATTGGCATAACTGTTTATATGGTTGTATGAGTGACTCAACAACAACAACAAAAAACCTAATTACTTCTTGTGGCCTGCGTATTCACAGTGAGTACAAATAGCAATGCAGATTAAGACTAGACGATTTCCTAGGCAGATATTGATTTGGGACTATATTGGGGCGAAGCACTGCTACTTGGGCGCACAAGAAGTAATTAGGTTGTTTTTTGTTGTTGTTGGGTCACTTTTACTCACGACATGCTAACCGGCAACATAGGATTCTATTCACTACGCTAAGCTAAGCTAGTGGCGGTGCTGCCGGACTAAGACAATGCATGCACGAAGACAAAAATGCGTATGCCCACCTATCTAAATCTAGGGGAGACGGTGAATAACCCTATTTCAACAAACAGTGGCGTGTTCCTTTAAAGGTGATTTTTAGCAAACTATGTCTATCTGTTTTCTGTTCCGCTGATCTTATGATAACAGGGACAAAATGATCACTATCAACAAATATCTCTTCATTTTGTTAAAAACAGAAATTGAGCGTCAGCGTCAGTTCTTGCAGGCCAAGTAGTCAAGACGCTGCTAACCGCTATTGGCCAACAACACGGTCGCATCAGCTGAGCTGCACCAGCAGATCAGCTGGTCAACTCCCCTCGCTGCTAAATTCCTACACTCAAACAGGGCGTCCTGCTTAAAGCTGCTTTAGTTTGCTCCTAACTGCTTGTTGCTCGCATGTATGCAACCCACCTCCTCCCCTGCTCCACCTTGTGGTGTATAACTTCACATACGCTTCTACGTCATCGTTGCCGCTCTGTTCTTAGGGGGGAATAGTTTTGCTCTCCCAGTCTTAAACTGTGTGAGCGTCCCTTAATGCTGCTGCTGCTGTCCTCCTCTGAACGGAGCCATACTGCCAAATTTAATTCTGAATTTATTCAATAAAATGTCCTAAAGCATTTTTTATTGTCTGCGTTGTTCTTGACTTAATGAACCTGACAGAAGTAGTCTATTGGCGCTTTTCCATTACATGGTACCTGCTCGACTCACCTCGACTCTACTCGCCTGTTTTGGTTTTCCATTACGAAAAAAAGTACCTGGTACCTGCTAACAGGTACTTTTTTTAGTACCACCTCAGTCGAGGTTCCAAGCGAGCTGAGGCGAGCCGAAAAGGTGACGTGAAAACCTGCAGGCTGCTGACTGGTCGGAAAGAATCGCCACTGATCACTGCATTGCTAGCGAGAGATGGCATTTTTAAATAGTTTAGCCAGCGGTGTTTTTTTGCTGCCAGAGGCTCCACGCAGAGCTTTCTCCGTAGCATACAAGTGGCCTGATGTTTATACTTGTGCGCTGGTGTGTGCATGTGTGATGTGTGTGTGTGTGTGGGGAGCTGGTGAGCGAGGGAGAAGTGAGAGAGTGACGGCGATTATCTCCGCAGCGAGTAGAGTCATATATATGTGAGAGAAACAAAGTGTCTCCTCTGTTCTTTCTGACCACGGTGGGAAATCTGGAGCAGTAAACGTTAACTATCTCTTTGATTTCATGTTGTTTACGGAGACGGAGAACCAGGAAATGGGAAAAGCAACGCTACTAAGCCACGCCCACGGCAGTCGCTATGACGACCAGCCACGCTGAGGCGGTACTAAAATCTGCAATGGAAAACGGACGCGCAGCGCGTCGAGGCGAGTCGAGCAGGTACCATGTAATGGAAAAACGCCATTAATCAACGAAGTTTCATTTCCGGAATTGTTCAGGTGCCGCCGGAAATTCCACCAGATGTCAATCTTTTCAGGCCAGATGTCCCACACCTTCCACTTTCTTTGTGTTGCAATTCTAAACTCCGTTGGATTTCTGAGGTCTATGGTTAACTGCTCCTCAGATCTCTGCAGGGTAAATCCAGACAGCTAGCTAGACTATCTGTCCAATCTGAGTTTTCTGTTGCACGACTAAAACAACCTTTGAACGTACACACGTTCCACCAAGACAAGTTCCTTCCCGAGGCTATTTTGCAGCGGCACCGTGGCTCCGTCTGGCACTCTGGCAATGCGAGACTATAACAAAAGAGAAACAGCAATGCTGACAAATGTTTTTTATTAATCAGATGAAATTAGAATTACAGTGTATGAGTCACAACAAGAACAAGCTCTTTATGAATAATTACCACTCCAATCAATCCAAACTGTTGATAGAAGTGATTACTAACATACTGTAGAATTGAAAAGAAAAACAGAAAAGCAAGATTGATGTATGTTCAAGCAGAAAATGAATGTGAACAAACTGCCCATTATCAAAAAGAGGAATTTAATTAAATCTTCCAGGATTCCATTTGCAGGGACCTCAGCCGCTAACAACATTTCTAAATGCTCTCAAAGGACTTTTCATCGGAAATGGTATTAACCCTGATATGTGGAATACAATCAGAGGAAACAGGGCAGCCATGGGCTGGAGGTTGAAACTAATTGGAGATAAATTGCAGCAAAGAGAAGTTCTGACCCCTTGGTTTTTCGATGCGTACTTGTGCTTAGTAGAAACCAGGCCAGCTGACAGTCTTGCCTGGGCCCGGGACGAGATCTTAGATGGCCCCCCCCTCGCGGCCAGATCTCTCCTTTTCCCTTGCTCTTCCTCTCCTCACATCTCTCACTGAAATTAAGTGTGTAATCAGTCTCTGATCCATCCTGCTCAGATTCTCCGACAGGGCAACGGGCCCCTCCCGCATCACTCTCTCTCTATCTCTCTCTCTTCTCTCTCACGGGTAGCCTGACTCTGTCCCTCCGTTGCGGGGCAGAGGGCCCCTCCCGCATCACTCTTTCTGTCACCTGACTGCATCTGGATCTCTCTCTGTCTCATCCTTACTGATGGAGCTACCAAACTCAACTGTTTCTGTCAAAGTTAACGTGTTGTGTCAGGCTTTTATACAAGCTAATGGACGTTAACATTAGAGCTGGCCTGTTGAGATTACGCGCTTAGCTAGTGGTTTCTACTTTGACAGTTCCAGCTTCACCGTCTAACAATTATTTAAAAATATTTTTTTAAATATATTTTAAGAACTCTATAATTTCTTCCTTTCTCTTTTCTTTCCTTTTCCGGCGCGGGAGGCTTGTGCGACGGACATTTTGTGACAGCGTCTGAACTTCAAATCAAGTGACAATATCAAATTTTGATCAGTGGCCAAACCATTTTTATGTTGGGGGTGGGGGGTTCTTGACCACCATTTCCAGGACAATTAGGAAGAAAACAAATAAAACGCTTTTATTTAATTCAAATATTATGCTACATATTTTTTTCCACAAATAGACCTATTTAAAAAAAAGATTTTTAATTCTTCCATAATTTAATGAGGGCCCAGTTCTGCCCCCCCCCCCTACTGTGGGCCCGGGACAACAGACCCGTTTGTCCCCCCCTATCGGCGGGCGTGGTAGAAACTAGTGGTGTGCGATACTTCAATATGTTGTTTTTTTTAAATCTTTATTTGAAAGGGGACAGTGAACATTAATCAACATTAAAACAATGTAAATGTGCCAGAGTTAGCTCAAAAGTGCTAATTTTCATCGGTAGTCCCCCAGCCAGATGTAAAACAGGCAGCCTTTAAAAATAATGACAGGTATAAAATCACAAGATAAAATTACCTCCACCCCATTGTGGTTAATAAATACAATGCATCGATCCGATACCAAGTACGATACGATACCGATACTTTTTAATAATTAAGGTGGATGCATCATCAAATTGCTAAATCTGAATGAATTTGTATGACCTTAAGTGTTGCCACTCTGTTCTTAGGGGGGAATACTCCACTCTCTACTTTCCCTCTCGTTACATTTCAGAGGGAAATATTGTACTCTTTACTCCGCTACAATAATCTGACAGCTTTAGTTACTTGTTACTTTACAAATTAAGATTTTTTTTTTGTGGGGGGGGGGGCGTTTCCGCCTTTAAAGGTCCCATGGCATGAAAATGTCACTTTATGAGGTTTTTTTTTAACAATAATATGCGTTCCCCCAGCCTGCCTATGGTTCCCCAGTGGCTAGAAATGGTGATAGGTGTAAACCGAACCCTGGGTATCCTGCTCTGCCTTTGAGAAAATGAAAGCTCAGATGGGCCGATCTGGAATCTTCTCCTTATGAGGTCATAAGGGGAAAGGTTACCTCCCCTTTCTCTGCTCAGAGAATTTGGCCCGCCCATGAGAGAGAGACATCATGGCTTTCATACGAGCAAAGTGACAGTTGGTCAAGGCCACCCCCACCTCCACCTTGCATGCTGCAGTTTATTTAGAAGTTGTAAAGGTCATATCACTTCTTCACTTGTATGTTAGTCAGTAACAACAGGCAAGGCTGGGTATTGTTATCGAACATCGGAGATACGGCTAAAAGAAAATAAAAATGCTTGGTCGTTCCGCGGTTGTGTTTTAGTCCAAATCTGATCTTTTTCCTAAACTTAACTCGTCGTTTTAGTGCCTAAATTTAACTGTCAGCACAGCATGACGCTCACCTTTTCTGGCTAAACTCCACTACATGGCCCCTGAAAGGACCGTCATCTGGCGGTGCCTGTAGCCGGCTCACAGTCACCTATTGGCGGCTAAAGAACTGCCGCTGGTAGCTGGCGTCCCAGAGCTCTGTAGCGGATAAATACAACCAGCAACTGCCGCTCAGATTTTATCGTTCTATGGCACTATAGACTGTTCACGTTACAGCGCTTTACTTAGTTTAAAATACTTCTATTTTAGATATATAATATATGGTTTATTGGAGAAGTAGCATTGATCACTTGCTAGGGGGGGATACATTTTGCTCAGGCAGGGATATGTAGACCAGAAAGGGGGAAATCCCAGCATCCTCCCGCGGGAAATCGCAGAATTGTATTGTAGTTAATAAAACACAAGGATTAATTATAAATGAACAAGTACAAGACAGCAGAAATGATTAGCCGATTAAACAATAGTTGATTGACAAGATTTTTCTTGCATCAAGTACATTTATTTTTAATACTTTAAGTACATTTTCCTGATGATACTTACATACTTAACTATTTCAATGCAGGACTTTTACTTGTAACAGAGTATTTTTACAGTGTGGTATTAGTACTTTTAGTAAAGGATCTGCATACTTCCACCACTGCTCATACGTTAGCCCTGCATGGCTTGCATTATGCTGTTAAGTATCCCTGTTTCACCCATATCGAGGTCATTTTAATATTTGGCTTATGTAATGGTCTAACAGGGACCTCCGCCTTTTCAGTTCACTTCAGTTTATTAATGTTTCCCAGAGGACAATTTGAATCTACAGTATTGCTGGGTGCATGAGTTTACGCTTGTATTCTGACAAAAACAATCCACTCTTCTCACTCATAGCAACAGGAAAGTAGCAGTCAACATGCTCCTACAAATCCCGACATTATTCACTGTTAATGCATAATTATAATTATATATATATATATAAAAAAAAGCTAATGTGAGAGAACTAAATGATGGTGTATGGTGCCTCTATTGTCTTTATTGTATCAGTCTACATCACCAAAATAATCATAACGTCCTTATCCAGTGAAAACCATGTATCATATTTTCAGACAGACTGAAAAATTAAATGTTGTTTTATGAGTTCTGATATTTCTATACAAGTGTGGGTTCAAAAGCCTTTAAAACTAAGAATGCATTGCTGCGAAGGTTTTTTTTTTTTTTTTAGATAGATTTAGAATATTTTTCTCTCCTGCATCCCCTGCAGCTGTTGTTTGGATATTTCATTGGAATACAGCTGCTGAACCAGAGTTCTGCTGAACTTCATCTGTTCTTGATTTGCATAAAACACAAGACAAAAACAATCTTAACAAGAAAAGACAAGGTGATGCCACTGTCACCGAACAAGAATTGGACTAGTCAGTGAATGTGAATGTGAGTGAGTGGCCCTGATAGCAGTACTTCACAAAGTCTTTGAGTTCGCTCACAATGTATGAACCTCAAAAGACTTATCTGTTCAGGGCTGCAGTTCATTTCTGGTCTCGATTGCCTCCAAAGCGCTGTGGAGAAAGGTCTGACAAGTCCACACAGCATTCTGGGATGGGAGAAAAACGTGCTCTGGTTTATTGGCATTTCTTTAACCCTTGTGTTGTCTTCCCGTCAACCTTTTTCCAACGTTTTTGACGCCTTTTTTTCACAGTTTGTTTTTGCTTTTTTCAACGTTTTAAATTGTAACATTTTTCTTTTACACATTTTCAGCGCTTATTTCTACGTCCCATATTTTATGATGTAAAACAAAAATTGAAAACGGGTCAATTTGACCAGAAATCAACACAAGGGTTAAGATCATTTTTTGGGCCTTTCCGCCTTTAATTTGACAGGACAGCTAGGTGAGAAAGGGGAGAAAGACATGCAGGAAATTGTCACAGGTTGGATTCGACCCTTGGACCTCTGCGTCGAGGCATAAACCTCTCAGTATATGTGTGCCTGCTCTACCCATTGAGCCAACCTGGCCACTATTGGCATTTCTTTAAAGCAATCACAATCGCCAAGCCCCGGACACAATGACGGTGCCTCTGCAAATCAGCCTCGGGAAGGAACCTGTTTTGATGGAACATGCGTATGTTCAAAAGTTGTTTTAGTCGTGCAACAGAAAACTCAGATTGGACAGATAGTCTAGCTAGCTGTCTGGATTTACCCTGCAGAGATCTGAGGAGCAGTTAACCATAGAATTTAATATGTCAATACAAAGAAAGCAGAAGGTGTGTGACATCTGACCTAAAAAGAGGGACATCCGGCAGAATTTCCAGCGGCACCTGATCAATCCCACAAGTGGAACATCGTCGACATAGACTAGCTCATTTCTGACTTCATAAATGTCTCCCTTCTTTGCCAGATTTTGTAAAAAAAACATTCAAAACTGTGATACCAATTTGTTTGGGTGAATGCTAAGAAGCCGATATGTATCTGTTATTTATTCAGCACCTGTGTTTTATCCACTACTTCCCTTCTCTTCCCAGGTCCTTAGCCAATCACCTGAAAGCTGTGTTTACGGGCTCATATAAAATGCATGTTGAGAAAATAATCATGATCAAATGATGCACACACCTGCCAGATATAATCAAGAAGCTTTAATGCAGTTTGAAGCATGAATCTTTGCCAACTGTGTCATTATCATGATTGCTTGCCCTCAGAGAATGAACTATTGATAATGTTGAGCAATCTAGATTCAGGACATGATTCCATCAAGAAAATTCACATTCCATGACAACATCAAGTCCTTTCGTACTGCCAACATGTACCGGTCATCACCCCAGCAACAGCCTGTTCACCCTGCTGCCGACTGGCAAGCAATACAGAAGTATCCACTGTCATACCTCCAGACTGCAGAGCAGCTTTCTCAACCAATCCCCCACATTCCATTATGAAAAAAAATAGTTAAAATTTTTTTTCTGTAGCACAAATGGACTACAGCTCACATTTGTTGTGCCCAACCCTGTGTTGTAGAATATAAAATGAACCTCATACTTGTACTCAACAATCACGATTGACCATGAGCAAACCATCATGTTTTGTTTCGACGTGAAGGAATTTCGCAATTTTGTAAAATACAAGGCAGTGTGTGAGGGCAGTAGAGAAGGAGTTAGTACAGAAGAATGGGGCAGAATGAGCAACATTATACTAAACCAGCATATCACAATGTGGGGGTCAGGATCCCTGCAAAAGGTCGCAAGATAAATCTGAGGAGTTTCAAGATGATAGAGAGATGACCCAAAGTATTGGGCAAATTAAAACGTTGACCTGATAATGGCACTAGATGAAAAGATAAGGTATTACCAAAGTTCACAAAGACAATGAAAGTCGGCACCATTTGTCCAAAGCTCTCATTTGTCCAACAGAAGAGTCAGGACATTTTTGACTCATAAACAAAAACATCAACGCCATGGTGGTAGAGGAAAAGTAAGAGGATCCAAAGTCATTCAGAGCTATCATCTGGGGACCATAACTGTGTGTAACACAATTCATTGTAATCCATCCAGTAGATGTTGAGATATTTCAGTCTGGACCAAAGTAGTCTTGCGTTGCCAGACCTTCCTCCACAGCGCTGCAGAGGAAGGTCTGGTTAGTCCACACAGCATTCTGGGATGGAAGAAAAACATGTTCTGGTTTATTGGCCAATCACAATCGTCTTGGGCCATGTAGGCGCCGGACGAAGCAATGGTGCCTCTGCAAAATAGCCTCAGGAAGGAACTTGTTTTGGTGGAACATGTGTAGGTTCAAAAGTTGTTTTAGTCGTGCAACAGAAAACTCAGATTGGACAGATAGTCTAGCTAGCTGTCTGGATTTACCCTGCAGAGATCTGAGGAGCAGCTAACCATAGTCCTCATAGATCCACCGGAGTTTAGAATGCCAACAAAAAGAAAGTGGAAGGTGATGGACATCCGGCTGAAAAGAGGGACATCTGGCGGAATTTCTGGCGGCCCCGGAGCAATCCCGGAAGTGGAACGCTGTGGATATAGACTAGGACCAAAGTGATTGACCGACCGACAGACATCCATAGGATGGCTAAAAACATATTTCTACTATTACTCAATTATCTCATCTGGTCTGGGGTTCGCCCAAGAGGAGCTTAAAGACATTGTTATCTCAACCCCGCCACCGATAGGCAGCAGATAATAGATTAATTGATGGGGTTTGACTAAGTTAATTTAGTTCAATATCCGCTTATTACCTTTTTTCTGGCACTTTTAATTGCAACCTTTTTAAGTCTTCATCGAGAAGATGGCTCAAAGTATGGAACTTCAGTCCCATGATAACAGGTGGTTATTACCTGACAAAATAAGCAACTCCAACCTCTGATGTAGACTATAACATGTAATCGAAGGCTCTGGAAAGAGTTAAAGGGGTGATAGAATGCAAAACCGATTTTACCTTGTCATAGTTGATGAATGATAGTTTAGTGGGTAACTAGGACATACATAGAACCTCTAAATCCCATTGACACCTCTTTTCTCTGCAAATCTCACAATTTGAAACCTCTGAAAACGGGCAAATCTCAACAAGCCCCATAGTTGACGTCAACTATGGGGCTCCTCCTCATTTGGCTCTGGTCTCTCTCTTTGTCACGCCCCAACATGGTCTTCTGACTCTAGGTCGGGCAGAGCTCAGAAATTACATTGTTCATCTGCTATTTTACCATTCAATTCACTTCTGAGACTTTTTTATGCGAGAAATCAACAATGTAGAGGTCAAATATGGGCCATTTTAGAAAAATGTATGTCTAATTGAAAATTTTGTCCGACTGTGTGTCGGAGTTCAGCGGCCAGTGCTGCCTGTGTAGCTGCCTCGCCGCCTTACCTGCCTTCCTTCACAGACCCCGGCCTGCTGTGAGCTCGATTAGGCTCCTTCAAGGCTAGCGGCCCACGGCACTTCATACCCACGCAAAGTCACCGCTTTGTGAGCTAATGGACTACTAAACGCCGCTGCCCTGACAGAGCTCCAGGGCCTGCAGTTACCCTCTTCCTAATGCCAGGTGTGTGTGAGTGAGAGTGTGGTCAGCGAGCTTGTTACGCCAGCAATCTCTTACCACAGATTCCAGTCATGTGTGTAATTATAATGTGTTGAGTTATTTAAACAAACGATTGGGGAAATAAAGGGTTAGGGTAGAATTCCTCTGAAATTCACAAATATTCATTAACTGTCCGTGATTTGTAGCTAGCTACACATAGCTAGGATTGAAGGGACAGTCGCAGCTAACGAAACCCCTAGTCTTCACAAATATTCATTAATTTGAAATCGGACACCGTTGTTAGCTTTATAAGAAATTTAGTTAGATGTTGTATAAGTGGCGTGACGAAATTCAAACTGTAAATATACTTGAATTACGCCGAAAATGAAGCTAACTATCCTTGATTTCTAGCTAGCTACACATAGATAGGATTGAAGGGACAGTCGCAGCTAACAAAACCCCTAGTCTTCACAAATATTCATTAACTTGAAATCGGACACCGTTGTTAGCTTTATAAGACATTTAGTTAGATGTTGTATAAGTGGCGTGACGAAATTCAAACTGTAAATATACTCGAATTACGCCGAAAATGAAGCTAACTATCCGTGATTTGTACACATAGCTAGGATTGAAGGGACAGTCGCAGCTAACAAAACCCCTAGTCTTCACAAATATTCATTAACTTGAAATCGGACACAGTTGTTAGCTTTATAAGACATTTAGTTAGATGTATAAGTGGCGTGACATGTGTGTAACGTGGTAAGAGATTGTTGGTCTAACAAGCTCACTGACCGCGCTCTCACTCTCACACAACGGGCCATTTAGCTAGCAGGAAGATGGGAGTTGCAGGCCCTGGAGCTCTGTCAGGGCAGCGTTGTTGGTAGTCCATGCTGTGGGCTGCCAGCCGTGACGGAGCTCCAAGTACCTCATAGCAGGCCGGGGTCTGTGAAGGAAGGCAGGCCGGGAGGCGAGGCAGCACCGGCGGCTGAACTCCGACACACAGTCTTACCAAATTTGCAATTAGCCATCAATTTTCGTAAAACGGCCCATATTTGAGCTTTATATAGTTGATTTCTTGCTTAAAAAAGTCTCAGAAGTGAATTTAATAACGAAATAGCCCGACAAACAATGTATAACTTTGCAGTGTCTGAAATATGAGACCTGCTGTCGAGTCTCCCATGTGTTTCTATGTAGTTTGCTCAAACCAATCAGTGCGTAGCTCATTCGGAATATTCATGAGCATACCATATTTGGAAGAAAAGCTCTTCACAGGGTAGTTGAGGGCCTAATAAAATAGCATTCGGGCAATTTTCAGCCCAACCAATGTTACATACCCCATTAGGAGACCTTAAGGAACAGTGTAAAATACCCTATATAATTATTCTATCACCCCTTTAAGATTACTTTGTCAAACTTCTTTCTTTGTCAAGAACTTTCACTGTAAACTTAAGAACAGTGGAACCACATTAAAACAAACTTCTCACTTACAGATAAAAAAACTAAGTGAATTTTCTGAACCTCTCCAGCAGCCTACACTGAAAGTAAATTAAAGTGTCACTCAGATTATAGGGTAACTGGCCCAAATGGTACTTCGTATTGTATAAAAGTGTCTGCCCTTGACAACACAATGAAGAGCTCAGGTGCAGCCAGAACAAACACTAAATTTGATTGAATTCAACCATTTTTGGTTAATTAGCCATATGACTAAAACACTATGTGTGGCCTGCAGTCATTTTGCACTCGCACAAACACTTGAAATTAGTATAATAAGTATAATAAGTACAGAGTTTCCAGATAATGGATCATAAGGGGGGCAGAAAGGTCTGGAAGAGGACTAGCATCCTATATTACAGGAAAAACTAAAATCACTACACTTTGCAAATGCATAAGTAAGGCAATTTGTCAAAAAGAGTGAGATTTTCAACTGTGGGGAAGCATAAATGGCTCATTAGAGCTACTAAAAGGTTGAACTACATTTATTGAATGCAGCGTTCTTATTCTATGAGCTGTGAAAAGGTTTTTGTTTTGTTTCTTTGTACATGTTTGCATTTATTTAAAAAAAATACATTATAATATTTGTAATAAAATACAAAAGTTTATTCTTGATCTTCATGGCTATTTTTACAGCATGCTGCGGTTTATTTAGAAGTTGTAAAGGTCATATCACTTCTTCACTTGTATGTTAGTCAGTAACTACAGGTGAGGCTGGGTATTGTTATCGAACATCGGAGATACTGGGGCCAATATAATACCTGAGTTTAGATACCAATGTCGAAACAATACTTTTTCCGATGCTTGACACTGAAAATTTTCAGCATGTTTTTCACCAAGAGCGCCTTTCATTTAACATAAGAAAACTTCAGAAATACTACAAACCAAACTTTGCCTTGTCTAAAATTGTCAGAATTGTGAAACTACTGTTTCTACTGTATCTTGTCCGAGATCCAAAATTACGATTCTGATGAATCAGCTGATGCTAACTTTTGGTCTTTCTCAATACTCTGTGACAGACACAATTTGGTTGGTACAAAACAAATATTGAGGTTCGATACCCAGTTATAATTACCAGTCATATTAATGCAATAATTAATAAATACATCTATTTTAATTGGACATTGCTTGATTAGGGCTATCAATTCTTTACTCATAATGTCCTTTTATTCAATCTACAATATCACTTTTTGAAATATATTTAATTGTCATGGATTTGCTACTAATTTGCTATTATTCATTTATAGTTGCTGGTTTGATAAATCAATTCATCTTTTTTTTTTTTACAGTTGTGGGTATAATAGTCCAATCTGTTATTATAAAAAGAAAATACTTAAAATCTTCTCCGTGAACCATCACCTTATCGTGGTGGAGAGGTTTGTGTGTCTCTGTGAACCTGAGGGCTGTGTTGTCTGGAGCTTTGTGCTCCTGGTAGGGTCTCCCAAGGCAAAGTGGTCTCAGGTGAGGGGCGAGACAAAGAATGGTTCAAAAACCCCAATGGAAAAACAAGGTAGAAATGGAGTGACCCTGCCCGGAGGAAGCCCGGGGCCCCCGTCTGGAGCCAGGCCCAGACGGCGGGCTCGTCGGCAAGCGCCTGGTGGCCGGGTTTGCCACGGAGCCCGGCCGGGCACATCCCGAACAAGCTCGCGGGCTCCCATCTCTCCAGCCCATGGGCCCACCACCTGTGGGAGGAACCGCTGGGGTCGGTGCGCTGCAACATGGGTGGCAGTGAAGGTCAGGGGCCTCGGCGGACCAGACCCGGGCAGCAGACGCTGGCTCTGGGGGACGGTGGAACGTCACCTCTGTGTGGGGGGAAGAGCCGGAACTGGTGCGGGAGGTGGAGCGCTACCGGTTAGATCTGGTGGGGCTTACCTCTCGCACAGTCTCGGTTCTGGAACCGTACTCCTGGATAGGGTTGGACTCTTTTCTTCTCCGGAGTTGCTCAGGGTGTGCGCGGCCGGGCGGGTGTGGGGATACTAACAAGCCCCCGGCTGAGCCCGCTACGTTGGAGTTTACCCGGTGGACCGAGAGGGTCGCCTCCCCTACGCCTGCCGGGTTGTGGGGGAAAACTCTGACTGTTGTTTGTGCATATGCACCAAACAGGAGTTCGAGTATTCGGCCTTCTTGGAGACCTTGAGTGGAGTCCTGCATGGGGCGCCAGTGGGGACTCCATTGTTCTGCGGGGGACTTCAACGCACCGTGGGCAACGATGGAGACACCTGAGAGGCGTGATTGGGAGGAACGGCCTCCCTGGTTGTTTGTTGTTGGACTTCTGTGCTAGTCATGGATTGTCTATAACGAACACCATGTTCGAACATAGGGATGCTCATAAGTGTACCTGGTACCAGAGCACCCTAGGCCGAAGGTCAATGATCGATTTTATAATCGTTTCATCTGATCTGAGGCCGTATGTTTTGGACACTCGGGTGAAGAGAGGGGCAGAGCTGTCAACCAATCACCATCTGGTGGTGAGTTGGGTCAGGGGGTGGGGGAAGACTCTGGACAGACCTGGTAAGCCCAAACGTGTAGTGCGGGTAAATTGGGAACGTCTGGAGGAGGCCCCTGTCCAACGGACTTTCAACTCGCACCTCCGGCGGAGCTTTTCGTGCATCCCTGTGGAGGCTGGGGGCATTGAACCAGAGTGGACAATGTTCAAAGTTTCCATTGCTGAAGCTGCGGTGAGGAGCTGTGGTCTTAGGGTCTTAGGTGCCTCAAGGGGCGGTAACCCACGAACACCGTGGTGGACACCGGTGGTCAGGGAAGCCGTCCGACTGAAGAAGGAGTCTTTCCGGGATATGTTATCCCAGAGGACTCCGGAGGCAGTTGCAGGGTACCGAAGGGCCCGAAGGGCTGCAGCCTCTGCCGTGAAAGAGGCAAAGCAGCGGGTGTGGGAGAAGTTTGGAGAAGACATGGAGAAGGACTTTCGGTCGGCACCAAAGTGCTTCTGGAAAACTGTTCGCCACCTCAGGAGGGGGAAGCGGGGAACCATCCAAGCTGTGTACAGTAAGGATGGGACACTGTTGACCTCAACTGAGGAGGTAATAGGGCGTGGAAGGAGCATTTTGAGGAACTCCTGAATCCGACTATATACCCTCTATGTTAGAGGCAGAGCTGGAGGATGACGGGGGTTATTCGTTGTTTTCCGGAAATCACTGATGTAGTCAAACAACTCCACAGTGGCAAAGCCCCGGGGATTGATGAGATCCGTCCAGAAATGCTCAGGGCTCTGGGTGTGGAGGGGCTGTCCTGGTTGACACGTCTCTTCAACATTGCGTGGAAGTCTGGAACAGTGCCAAAGGAGTGGCAGACTGGGGTGGTGGTTCCCCTTTTAAAGAGGGGGACCAGAGGGGGTGTGCCAATTACAAGGGGTATCACACTTCTCAGCCTCCCCTGGTAAAGTCTACTCCAAGGTGCTGGAAAGGAGGGTTCGGCCGATAGTCGAACCTCAGGTTGAGGAGGAACAATGCGGATTCCGTCCTGGTCCGTGGAACAACGGACCAGCTCTTCACTCTGCGAAGGATCCTGGAGGGGCCTGGGAGTATGCCCAACCGGTCTACATGTGTTTTGTGGATTTGGAGAAGGCGTATGACCGGGTCCCCCGGGAGAGGTACTGTGGGAGGTGCTGCGGGAGTATGGGGTGAGGGGTTCTCTACTCAGGGCCATCCAATCTCTGTACGACCAAAGTGAGAGCTGTGTCCGGGTTCCCGGCAGTAAGTCGGACTCGTTTCAGGTGAGGGTTGGCCTCCGCCAGGGCTGCGCTTTTGTCACCAATCCTGTTTGTAATATTTATGGACAGGATATCGGGCGTAGTCGGGGTGGGAGGGGGGGTTGCAGTTCCGTGGGCTGGGGATCTCATCGCTGCTTTTTGCAGATGATGTGGTCCTGATGGCATCATCGGCCTGCGACCTTCAGCACTCACTGGATCGGTTCGCAGCCGAGTGTGAAGCGGTTGGGATGAGGATCAGCACCTCTAAATCGGAGGCCATGGTTCTCAGCAGGAAACCGATGGAATGCCTTCTCCAGGTAGGGAATGAGTCCTTACCCCAAGTGAAGGAGTTCAAGTACCTTGGGGTTTTGTTCGCGAGTGAGGGGACAATGGAGCGGGAGATTGGTCGGAGAATCGGCGCAGCGGGTGCGGTATTACATTCCATCTATCGCACCGTTGTGATGAAAAGAGAGCTGAGCCAGAAGGCAAAGCTCTCGATCTACTGGTCAGTTTTCGTTCCTACCCTCACCTATGGTCATGAAGGCTGGGTCATGACCGAAAGAACGAGATCCAGGGTACAAGCGCGGCCGCCAAAATGGGTTTCCCTCAGGAGGGTGGCTGGCGTCTCCCTTAGAGATAGGGTGAGAAGCTCAGTCATCCGTGAGGAGCTTCGGAGACGCTGCTCCCTGTGTCGAAGGAGCCAGTTGAGGTGGTTCGGGCATCTGGTAAGGATGCCCCCTGGCGCCTCCCTAGGGAGGTGTTCCAGGCACGTCCAGCTGGGAGGAGGCCTCGGGGAAGACCCAGGACTAGGTGGAGGGATTATATCTCCAACCTGGCCTGGGAACGCCTCGGGATCCCCCAGTCGGAGCTGGTTAATGTTGCTCGGGAAAGGGAAGTTTGGGGTCCCCTGCTGGAGCTGCTCCCCCCGCGACCCGACACCGGATAAGCAGACGAAGATGGATGGATGGATGGAATACTTAAAATACATAAAATAAAACAATAGAAAGGAAATGCAGAAAAGCCCGATGAGCATTCATTCATTCATGAGAGAAATCATGCAAAAAAAACTACCTCAAGAAAAGTACCCCCCTTTCTTACCTTTTTTATTTTTTACAGTTGATTAAAGTGCCGATATCATGCTCATTTTCAGGTTCATAATTGTATTTAGAGGTTGTACCAGAATAGGTTTCCATGGTTTAATTTTCAAAAAACACCATATTTTTGTTGTACTGCACATTGCTGCAGCTCCTCTTTTCACCCTGTGTGTTGAGCTCTCTGTTTTAGCCACAGAGTAATGCATCACACTTCTATCCCATCTCTGTTGGGAGTCGCTCATGTGCAGTAGCTAGGTAAGGACTACTAGCTAGCGGCTACTACTAGCTAGCGGCGCTAGCAGCAGCGCTAGTGTTTAGCCACCTCGTTCACCCTAATCTACAAAAGAAATTGTATAGAACTACTTAGATGTCCTTCGTCTGCAGGTATTCCACGCAAAGTTGGAAGTGCGCCCTCGTTTAGAAGAAGTCTCTCGGCTAATCCTGCCTTGTAGTGACCGAAGTTGGAGAAACAGAGAGCTGATGCGATAAGAGCTAAAGTGGTTAGCACGCACCAAATGTTTCGGCCGATGACGTAGTTGGCCTTGCCGATTTTGACCAGCTCACCCGGAGACTGAAGGCAGGATACATTCAGAAACCTGTATCTCACTCAAAACAGCACAGATGTTTGTTTTTTTCAAGTTTGTATGCGTGTGGAAGCACCAGAGACACAAAATAACATCCCAAATCCCAGAAAAAGTGATTTTTTCATAATATTGGCACTTTAATGCTAGTAAAGTCAAGTCACTTCTGGTGGTCAGTGAGACCCCCAAACAAAGATGGTCAGTGCTCAGTTTTCAACATCAACACCAGAGAAGAATCCTCAGTATCTCCAATGAAGTCAGTGTTTTCCTGCTGTGTTGCCCTGAGAAACAGAAACACATCGACCTTTACCATTGATGAGCAGCAGGATTTCCACTGTCAAAGAAACGCCACAGCAGGTTTTCATGAAGCCTTGTGCATCCACGCTTCTGAAGGAGGACAGGTCAGAAAGTCACGGTTCATCTATATCCCATAACCTGCTGCGTGCTGTAGATGCACTCTCCACAAAACGATAACCAGGCTTGACAAAAACAGCAGGAAAGGTTGACTTTATATCTTTATTACATAACTAATTTAATGTCACATGGATATATAATAAAAGTACTATTTTCCCCCCTTTAACTCCATCATATATACATGTACACCTACAGTAAGCTTCACATATCAGGCTATATTTAAACAATAAAGGTGTATTCATACACTGCAAATGCAAACAGTTCCAGCAGGTGCCTTCCTGGCAGGCAGAGACAGATCTATCCCTCCTATGTGCCTTTCCTATCTTTCAAAATGTCCAAATTATTGATTCAAAGTGCCTTAATCAATCACAGCAAGATGGGATAAATCAGCTTTTAATAGCCAGAAAGGCAATGGTTGCTGCTGAGCTGTGAGGAGTAAGGACTGTGCTTGTTTAATGAGTAAGCAAGGTACACCGCTGGCAGAATCAATCTATTAATCAATGATCTTCTGTGTTGAGAGTTTCTGTACAATTCCATGCAACACAAAGTGTGTAGAAAGAGATCAGAAGTAGGCACCTTTAATTTACCCTTTAACATGTTAACATTGATTAGTTAACATGCACACTAATATTCCACTATTAATCCGAATATGACAATATTCTTAATTTAATAAGGGTCAGAATCTACATGATCCACAAACTGCAACATCTTCATAAAGCAGAAGAAAATACAATGCAAATCCAGAAGAATATTCAGACTTGGCTTGGCTTTTGCGATTGAGGCCTTTTCCGAATATAGCATTTTTCAATTAAGACATGTGGGATATGCTGGTATTATTCTGGTTTTAGAAGTATTCTTTGGACATTTATACAGCACATATGAAATATGAGTCTCAATCAGGGTTTTGACCGCCGTTTGGAACGGTTTACGGCTTACGGTCAGCTCTGCATTGCTATGGTTGTTGTGCAAGGCTGCGGTAGAGATGCATGCCCGAAAGAAAAGCCATCTCTGGTGGGATTGAGATACACAGCTACTTCTGAACATTATAACAGACTTGGGTATCAAAAGGTTTTTGGATATGCACAAACATCGTAATGCTGGCCTCTTTGAAGAAGGTGGTTGAAGGAAAGAAAGAGGAAGGATGTGTTCGCAACAAGTCGCAGCAAGTCCACCATCAGTGGAAAACTTGCAACTTGCAAACTGCACGGGTGTATGTGAACGGGAATATTTATTTTCATTAGACATGTAAACGGCTTAGTTGGAATATTGTGTTTTTTTCAGAATAAGGGCAAACACCGAAATATTGTGTGAATGCTGCACCTGTTAAATACATAACAACGTGTGGGTGTGGCGGCTTTAGAGTTATTTAAAGGCACCTTTGAAGCTGGGTTGGGTAACAAAACCAATATATCTAATTATGAACTGGGTATAACTAATTACTTTTGGTGTTGAGTATTTAGTTAAGTAACGTAATTACTTTTTCAGTGAGTAAATTGTAATGATAAAATTTTTTTAAGTAACTTGCCCAACAGTGCATGCTAGCAGCTAATTGGGAATGTTTTTAGGCACAGCGGTGCTGTGAGCTACAAGCTTACGTTAGCAAGCTAAAATGCTTACAATGACAATACTAAAATGCTGATGTTTAGCAGAAAGTTTGGTCCATGGTTGCCACCTTACCTTTAGCATACTAACAATTGCTAATTAGCAGTAAAGAAGTGCAGCTGGGCCTGATGAGAATGTCATTAGTTTTGCTTCTGGAAATAAATATCGGACAAATTGAACTTTCGACTTCATGATGGCGTGAAATGTCTGAGGATTACCACATTTATTGCACTTAATGGGGAATATGAATGTCTGTACCAAATGTTATGTCATTCCATTCAAGTGTTGGTGAGAGATTTCTATCCGGACATTTTATTTATTGCCTAACACAGACGCTCACAATGAGGAAAAGCTTTTGCTTCTGGATAAAGTCAGTCTGTCAGTCTGTTGGAAGATCTGACGCTGCTGTTCAATAGATAATGTAACTCAAAATGAAGCCGTAGAGTCAGGCAGTATTAGGCTATAAAGAGACAAAAGACAGTTTGATTAAGAACACAGTGTGTGAAGTGCTTTTAAAAGAAGATACTTTCTTTTACTTTTTCCGCTGTGACTAATTATCAGTGGACAATGGAAGACCCCGCAAGCATTACTTTATTCACATTATTCAAAGAAAATTTCAGCTGCTGCAGTCAAGCATTAATTATTTTAAGCACTCTCCTCTGTCTCTGAAGATTATGGGTGTATTATTCAATTTAAATCCTGATTTCTTTGGTCTGATGATCCCAGAGTGAGCATCCTGTTGTTTTTGATGATGTTTTTATGTTTAAAAAAAGGATCTTACTCTTTAACAGAAAGGTTGACTTCCTTAGAAATAATTTTTCATAATGCTGTCAGACCCACACAGGTGTTTTCAGTTAAAGTGGCTGATTAGACCTCTTCCTAGGACTGTGTGGGTGTGGTACGACTGATTGAGTGGCATCTTCCTGATTCCCCTGTAAGTGCTGTTGCACCAGTTTCAAAGACTGTTGTTCCCATCAGTCACTAATGGCCGGGACACATCAGGCTGATTTGACGAGCGGAATGAGGTGACTACAGTCTCTGAAAATCTGATGAAAATCTTTTAAACTTTGTTGAGCTGAAATGAAGACAGATTCAGCAACTGCATGGCCTATTTCTCGCTTAAAATGTTTTCAGAAACACGTTTCAGTGAACTATTTTAGTACAATATGAGATCGTATTCTGAACGGCCGCCATGACAGTCTGGCTCTGAATTTCCGGAGAAAACAAACCCATGTGACGCGTTCGTCCAATCAGCTGCCGGTTTTCATTTATTGGGCAACATTACAGATTAGCGCCGCCTGCTGTTATAGAGATGTATTACGTCTCGTTGCCTCTCGTCTTTTTGGTCTGTTCTGTGGCAGTTTTTTGGACCTCGGGGACGCGACTGATCATATCGACGGGGTTTTCTGTCAACGGTCGCCTGTCGGCTATATGTGTCTACACCATTAGACACAAAATCAATGTCCTCCTTGGCTACTGGCAACTGTGTGGAGGAGGGGTGGGGGGGTGCACGATCACGGAAGGCTTGTATCATGTGAATGCGCCGACAGTTTTGTTGTCATTACATTAATATATATACCCTTATTTCCTTTAAGTTTTGTATTTATAGATACCCTATTTACCCCAGTTTTTTTTTACATCTTCAAAGAGCTGTACATGTGTGCACTGTAGTCCACACAGTTAATGGTTTCCAATAGTTTGCACCCAGAAAAGTACAGTATTACTGAGAAGTAGCCATCCTGCTGTGAAATCATGATTCCATTTTTACAGCAATCTTTTCCAGTTTGAAAAGTGGGTTTTACTAGCAGCCGAGTTGAATCGTCCCATCTGGAGGAGTTAGTGGTGATTGTTAAATCGCTGAGATAATGCCGATTGTCAGAAGGAGCACAGACTCCTGTTGAATGGGAAGATGGGAAGAAGGAGCGATAAGGCTGGTAAGCTCGGGAATGTCAGTGACAACTCTGTTCTGTGAAAACCAACGGTGAAGACGTCTGAGATATGCCATGGTGGAGGAATAAAGAGCTCTATATATGTAAAGAAAAAAGGGACTGTAATACTTTTAGATTTAATTACAGTATAAATGATGGATATGCAATTTTGAAGTAGAATCTGTCAGGCATTGTTCTCTCTGGCAAAATGCTGAGGGAAAGAAACATATGAACAGCAAACTGTATAATTGGGTAATTTGGTATAATACTCAAACTTTAATATCACACAGAATTATAGTTAATTTTCCCAAATAACCTTTTGGTTACTTGTCTAATGTCAAAGAATGAAACTCTTGATATCACAAGAAAATCATTCACTCAAATCTTGTCTCTTTCTTACAGTATCAGTTGACAGGGGCAACGTGTTTAGTCGAGGGAAGTATCAACTCCTCTCACTTCACACACTGCCATTAAGCGAAGTCCTTTTTTTCAGGTCAGGATGTGTGGGGAGCTTTTTGTTAAATGACACAGGAAAATACATTCGATATCAAAACTGAGCAAAGAAATAAATTAATCTGAAAGGATGTTGGAGCTGTTCAAGCTTTTACTGTGATCCAAAAATACACCTGTACCATTACAATAATCCCAAAGCAGAACTGAAATGGAGGTAATGAGAGCATGCTGCTTTTGTCTACATGAAAGTTTGGTTTGGGGATGGTCATTGGCAGTGGCGTAGTAGAAAGTAAAGTAAAAGCAAAAAAGTAAAGTAATATTCTGGGCCCTGTACATAGGCAGTCTCTACGGGCCTTTCTCCTGCATCCCGCAAACCAGAGAACGTAATGGAAGTCGTTTTAAACACGTTAACGTTGTGAAATGGTCGCAGTTTTGTTAGGTTTAGGCACAATAACGACTTGGTTAAGTTTAGAAAGAGATTGTGGTTTGGGCTAAATTTCATTTTTTCATTTCCGGTTTGGCAAGTTTTTCGGAGGTAAACAAAAATTCGCGGGACACAAACCCCGGTATCCTGAGTGAAAGTGCTGTGTTTGTTTGATCCATCCATGCGCCACCCAAATCTGCCTCCTTACGCGGACATTTGGCGCTTTAAACTTCTTTCTGCTTTGCTCCCATCATAGCTACTATGGCCACTGGAGGGCGTCGCCGTTATAAACGTAAATATAAGTCGTAATTGCTGCTTGAACAAACAACTTAGGTGGGCGTTTACTACGTCTTTAAAACGGTGCCCGTTAAAGGGTATTTTCGTTTGTTTTTGTTTTTTTCAGCCTGGACCCCATTTTCCCATGCATTTGTGTCTAATAGACTGATGTAACCAAAAATCTTTAAAATTGGTCCAGTATTGAGCGAAATCGCAGTGACGGGCTGGCATGAACCGAGATGCAATGCAACCTAATGAGGTGATTGTGCAGCCTCGTTTTATGATTCTTTTTGCTACTGACAGGCTCAAATTGTGATTAAAAGTGTCTGACACCATTATTGATCTCACAAGGGGACTTTTTGTCTGAAGACAGCGGTGTGGAGAGTGGAACGCCTTTTGGAAAAAAGGCATTCTGGAGTGTTTCGGTGTAGGCTACAGAAATTCTAGGCTCCTGTTGTCTAAAAGATTGTCAGTACTGTGGTGGCTCAATATTAAAATAATTTCAACACTGTGAATGAGGTCGTTATAATTCGATGACCACCTGTATTCAGGTGAATTAATTCATAAATGCATGGTATGCATCATTTACCTTCCCTTTAACTGCATACAGTGGTAGCCTACCTATGAGTATTGGCATTGTAGAAATGAGATGTGACTAAATACTGATCCTAAGAGCCCAATTACATTCATGTGTGATTATATGGCCTCATAGTAACCATTTTCAATGTGACGACAGCATTATTTTTATTATTTGAAATCGACAATACTGTATAAAATAATCTATTGTGAGATAAGGAGTTATGCTCTAGGAAAGTCACAGCATCGTAAAAACTGACCCTAAAATCTAGTTTGAGTTGAGCCAATATTTGCATAATGCAATTTCATTGGTAATACCTCATCGCCTTTGTAGTAACGGCCCTGTGGCTCAGCATTAAAGGAACACGCCGACTTATTTGGACTTTAGCTTATTCAACGTATCCCCCAGAGTTAGATAACTCCATACATACCCTTCTCGTCTCCGTGCGTGTCGTAACTCTGTCTGACGCACCCACCGCTAGCTTAGCTTAGCACAGATCCTGGAGGTAACCGGCTCCATCTAGCCTACTGCTCCCAATAAGTGACAAAATAACGCCAACATTTTCCTATTTATATGTTGTGATTTGTATAGTCACAGCGTGTACAAATAACAAGGTCACATGAGACACAGCCATCTTCTAACCGTATACATACTGGGAACTATATTCTCAGCTATTCTAAGCTCTTCCTGCTTCTTACAGTGCAGACGCTCTACTGCTTGCTCCTGCTTCTGCTTGCATATTTCTGCTGATAATCTTGCTTTTCCTCTGAGAGAAACTATGAGCAGCAGCTCTTGGATACTTATAAATCACTGGACTATACATTTTTTGTAGACATAGTAGGCTATTGTCATATTTGAACATTTTTCTGCGTGAGCGTGGCCTACCAATAGCTCAAGCCTGTCCTAAAGTGACTGTAGCTAAAGCTAATTAGCAGCAAGATGCCACCCTTCTCCATAGAGGACTACTACAAACTCCTTCAGAAGATTGCAGTTCTGGAAACCAAAATTTACCGGTTAGAAGTAAACGTGGAAGTGAACAGATCATGTGGAAATGACACCACTTTACCAGTGACCCAAAACAATGGACAAAAGCATGCTAACACACGGCTAACTAGCACCAGCAAGACCACAAAGAAACAAGAGGGCTGTGGCACGGATAATAAATCTACAAGTGGCAGTCCTCCCTGGAACTCTTTTGGTGCAAAACCTAAGAGTAAATCATTTTCTTGGGAAATGGGAGGACGACTAACGGGCAGAGCACAGCGCCCTGAGATTTGTGATACGACCGGCTGGCCTGCATTATCATCCAGGCAGAGCGCCTCTTCAACCCCTGTACTTAGCAGGACACAGTCGTGGACAGCTGCAAAAGGGAAAATCAGCAACAAAATGCCTCCCCAACAACTGAGTGTGCAGGTGAAGAACAGATTTGCTCTTCTGCTGCAGGACCCTGGACATGACCTGGATTACGTCTCATCGTCACACAGCAGGGTAAGGACTGAGAGCAATTCTAAAAGTAAAAAGCTACAGGGAAAGCTAACAACTGGGCCCCAAACTCTGATTTTGTGGGGGGTACTGCGGTGAAAGATATAAAAAGCAGTAAAAACACCAAAATACTCTGTTTTCCCAAAGACATGGTGTCTGACTTGGCCCAAAGAATCCAGGATATCATAGCAGCACACCCAACTGTGAAGAACATTATACTGCATATAGGGTCAAATGATGTTGTAAAGCAAGAGTCTGAAGTGCTGAATCGTGACTTTATGAATCTGCTGAACACAGTCAGCTCCCTAAATGCAAAGGTGTTTATCAGTGGCCCTATACCGCCAGTCAGAGGAGGAGCTGAGAGATTCGGCAGACTGTTGGCACTAAACAGATGGCTTTCAACTGCATGTACCAACAACCATTCTCTGCAGTTCATTGACAATTTTAACATTTTCTGCAGACATCTTTTTAAAGCAGCCAGGAGTAAAGCTGTTCACCTCTAGCCTACTTTACTTTCTGCGCCACACATTTGCTCCCTTGGCCAAGGACACGAGACAAGATGAACCAAAACAAGAGGAAGACACAACAAAGTGCGGCAGTGAGCCACCACAGCCCCCACCTGAGCAAAGATTTGACCATGGGAGACCAAAGAGCAGAGATGAGAAATCTCAACCCCCCATCTCACCCGTCCAACACTCCTCAAACCCCTTGGACAACCACGACAGCTTTGAGGACCTCTTTAAGGATACGTCGCTCTCCCCTCTTTTCCCCATCCCCATGTTGCCTAGTAGCACTCATGACTCTTTCCAAGACAAGCCTGGGCCCTGCGTATTAGATTCTTCCACAATTTATGATGTGATAGGTAACAGAAAAAGAATGGCGAATAAGCACGTAACTGCAAACTTTGCAAATTTAGCATCCATTCCTCGTCAGCCACAGTCTGTCCCAAAAAATGAAAACGCACTAACACTAGCCGTACTAAAATCATTTTTAATCAATGATTTTATTATCAAGCACAATCTTGATTTTATGTTTTTAACTGAAACCTGGTTGGACAATAATAACAGTGCTGCTGTTCTCATTGAGTCAGCCCCCCCTAACTTTAGTTTTATGAGTGAGAATAGAGTGAATAAGAAAGGAGGTGGAGTCGCCATTTTGTTTAATGACTCATTCCAATGTACGGAATTATCTTACGGAAATTTTGCTTCTTTTGAATATGTGGCTCTTCAGCTAAGATCCTCCCCTCAAGCTCTACTTCTAAATATCTACAGGCCACCTAAATACTGTGCATCCTTCTTTGACGACTTTACTGAACTGCTGTCTATAATCTGTATTAACTTTGACCGTGTAAATATTGCTGGTGATTTTAACATTCATGTTGACAACCCCCAGGACCGAGGGACCAAAGAACTGTGTTGTGTTTTTGTGAGCTATGGACTGACTCAGCATGTGACACAGCCCACGCACAATAAGGGGCACACTCTGGACTTGATTATCTCCAAGGGTCTAAACATTTCCAAGGTTGTGGTGACTGATGTTGCTCTCTCTGATCATTCCTGTGTTTTCTTTAACGGCACTATCTCTGTGCCCAAAAGTGTTCAAACAAAGTTAATCAGAAAACGGTATATCACTGAAAACACCAGTGAATCATTCATTCAGCTTTTCTCCTCTATACCCACCCTCACTGGGGCCTCAGTCACTGAGCTTGTAGATAATTTCAACTGTAAAATTACAAATGTTATTGATGCTATTGCTCCCACTAAGGTCAAATCTGTCTCTGGTAAGAAAAGATCTCCATGGAGAAATTTTATAGTTGTGAGAACAGAAAAAAGAGAGTGTCGAAAAGTTGAACGCAGTTGGCAAAATCTAATCTCCAGGTCCATTATAACACTTATAAAGAGAGACTTCGCATTTATAATCTGGAACTAAGAAATGCAAGGCGGTCCTTCTTCTCTGACATTATTGCCAGAAACAATAATAATTCACGTGCTTTGTTTGCTACTGTTGATAGGTTAACCAACCCTCCAGTACCAGTAGCATCTGAACTGTTGTCTACCAAGGCTTGCAATGACTTTGCCTCCTTCTTCACAGACAAAATTCAGAAAATTAGACAAACAGTCAGTGCTTCCATATCAAGTACAGGATATGTGTTGTCACAGTGTGCACGCAAAACAAATTCTGAGACTGAGACAGCTCTTGTTAAAGTCTTTAATGACATCCACTTAAACACAGATAGTGGCAAAATTTCAGTCTTAGTATTACTTGATCTCAGTGCTGCATTTGATACGGTAGACCATGACATATTGCTTGACCGATTGGAAAACTGGGTTGGTCTTTCTGGCTCAGTACTAAAGTGGTTTGAATCCTATTTAAAGAATAGCGACTACTTTGTGTCTATAGGTAATTATACATCTGAGCATACAAATATGACGTGCGGAGTTCCCCAAGGCTCAGTTCTGGGGCCTCTTCTGTTCAACATCTACATGCTTCCACTGGCTCAGATTATGGAAAACAACAAAATAAGTTACCATAGTTATGCGGATGACCCCCACATTTACATAACCTTATCGCCAGGGAACTATAGCCCAATACAACAATTAAATATGTGCATTGAACAGATTAATGATTGGATGTGCCAGAACTTTCTTAAATTAAATGAAGAAAAAACGGAGGTGGTTGTTTTTGGAGCAAAAGAGGAACGATTGAAAGTCAGCGCTCAGCTTCAAACGACAATGTTAAAAACAACAGACAAAGCCAGAAATCTTGGTGTAGTCATGGACTCAGACCTGAATTTTAAAAGCCACATTAACATAATTAAAAAATCAGCCTATTATCACCTTAAATATATATCAAGGGTTAAAGGACTTATGTCTCAGCAGTATCTGGAAAAACTTGTCCATGCTTTTATCTTCAGTAGACTTGACTACTGTAAAGGTGTCTTTACAGGTCTCCCCAAAAAATCAATCAGACAGCTGCAGCTGATTCAGAACGCTGCTGCTTGAGTCCTCACTAAAACTAAGAAAGTGGATCACATCACTCCAGTACTGAAGTCTCTACACTGGCTTCCAGTGCCTCAAAGAATTGATTTCAAAATACTTTTATTGGTTTATAAATCACTAAACGGTTTAGGGCCAAAATACATTTCTGATCTGCTACTACATTACCCACCCAGACCTCTCAGGTCGTCTGGGACAGGTCTACTTTTGTTGTGTCCCCAGAGTCAGAACAACAGAGGTAAGCACAGAAAAAACGTTCAGTTTTTATGCTCCACATATTTGGAACAAACTCCCAGAAAACTGTAGGTCCGCTGCAACTCTCAGTTCTTTTAAATCTAAGCTAAAGACCTATCTTTTTGATGTTGCTTTTCTTTAAATAATCTATTAACTTTAATTTCTTATACTGCACTGTAACTTGTATTCTTATACTGCACTATCAATTTTATTCTTGTCTTTTAATGTTTTTAATTTGTTTATTAATGTTTTTAAATTGTTTTGAATTGTTTTTAACTGCTCTTTAATGTTTTATGTAAAGCACTTTGAATTGGCCTGTTGCTGAAATGTGCTATACAAATAAAGCTGCCTTGCCTATATTCTCAGAAAGGCCAAGCACTGCTATTTCTGCTTCTTGGGCGGAGTGATTTGCTCGCAGCACCTGAGAAGCGCCGTGGTGAGGAGCAGAGAGTAACAACGGTGCTTTTCAGGTGTTGCGCTAATCACTCCACCCAAGTAGCAGTGCTTCACCTTCTGAGAATATAGTTCCCAGTTTGTATACAGTAACCGGCTGCTAGATGGAGCCGGTTACCTCCAGGATCTGTGCTAAACTAGGCTAGCGGTGGGGGCGTCAGACAGAGTTACGACACGCACAGAGATGAGAAGGATATGTATGGACTTATCTAACTCTGGGAGATACGGTGAATAAGCTAAAGTCCCAATAAGTCGCCGCACAAAGCAAGATTTGGGGTCACCGAGGTAACTTCAGTTTCAACCCTGGGTTTTGTGTATCACGACGGTGAGTCATTTGTTACTGGGTTAAATCGCCGTGGTAACTTATGCTGAAAACGTAACCTGCTCGGTAGCAGGTTATGTTTGACATTAGAGATCAACCGGTATAAAAGCACCGCCTACTGACCAATCAATACTCGGTTGATAATGGTGTAACTGTTCTTAGAAGTTAATGAAGTTAAAACATTTAGAGATCGACAACCCAATTGTCGTTCCCTGATGGGTATCTTTATGAAAGATATAGATTTTAAGCGGAGGGAATAACGTATCTTTGTCAGATTTTTTAGCCGGGTATTACCAATGCGCTCAGCGGTTTGAATTATGTTTTTATATTTATGTTTTTTATTTGCTCCCACGATCGCTTACCACTGCTAGGGTTGCAACTGAAAGAATATAGGCTACAGCAACCAACGTTTATGGAATGCACAAGTGTAATTATGGTCAGATCTTGTGCCTGACTCATGGGGCAGTGATATTGATAAGTCTTGTACTTTTACACATTTACAGCGTCTACAATTTCTTGCCAGCTTTCCTTCCTGGATTAGGAAGCAGCGACTGAATTGCTTTTTGCCTGTCAAACCGTGTCTGTGTTCTTCATATTTCTGTAGGATTATCGTTTGCTCTTCTTGTGTAAAATATGCGGCTTTGGTAGACTTGTCCATGTTTGCGATTGGTCATATGGAGCAAACACCGCCTCTTTTATGTGAACGCGCGCATCGCTGGATTGGGAAACCCTGGGTTGATTAAACTAGATGTTCACCACTGTTGTGTCACAGCTTATGAGGGACCACGGCTGTTAGGATTGGTGAAGCCGTGTAACGGAAATAAATCCAGGGCATCTTGCTTCATGCAGGCTGCTGGTTTTACATCACTGACAACTTTGTATTCTCATTAAAGCTCTGTTGGCTGCTGCTGTGTATAGTATTGTTGTCTGAGTCGACTAGTGAGGCACTGAGTATGATGTTAATGCCTTTCTGTTCAACACCATTAAGAAGTTTGTTAACTTTCTCCAAGTTATTACAGCTCATCGTCACAGGTGGGGGATTCCCTAAAAATGTGTGGCTGAAAAGACAAAATGATGTTGTCCTGAGCTTGGTTGATTAGTTCTTCATTGAAGTGCCGTTTGCCTCTCTCATTGACATTGCCAGTTGTCATGGAAACTTTCATCTTTAGGGTTCCACTCAAGAGACAATGACTCAATACAGTTTGCTTTAAGCCGGAAGTTGTCGGTCTTAGGTAACTCTACATAGGGTACGGGACTTGGGATCACAAGTTAAATCTTAGTTTAATCTTTTTTATTATTGTGAAATACGGCATAGTTTTATCTCCCAACCCCTCTAATGAAACAACTCCAGAAAGCTATTTTGCTTTCAACTGGAAGAATTTTGGGAAATATACGTATTATGCTTTCTTGAGGAGATGATTAGTTTAGCTTAGCTTAAAATAAGCCTGTGAGTAGGACGGAACAGATAGCGTCTAAAGCTCACTAATTAATATGCCATACCTCATTTGTTTAATCTGCATTTTCAACACATTTATGTTTGTGTTCAATACACAAACATATTTCAGTGACTTCCTCACAGACTGGTTTGCTTCCAGTCTTTTTCCTAAAATAAGCTAATCCTCCTGCTAGCTGTAGGCTCATATTTAGTATACAGACATGAGAGTGGAACCGGTCTTCTCATCTAACTCTGTGAGCAAAAGCAAATGAGCCTATTTTTCCAAAATGTCCAACGAATACTTTAAACTGTTTGCAACTCATAGGCAAAACTACTTACTTAATGTTAGAAAAACATTGTGGTCTGGGTTCACTTCCAGTTACACATGTGGCGCAGAACGTAACATAGTTCCATGTGTTCCGTAAAGTTATTAAAAACCGGGACACGCACACCAGTCTCCTGTGTTTGACTGTTGACTGTTCAAGAATCTAAAAACCAATATTCTAAATTCCTGGAGCATTTACAAAGTAGTCTCTTCAGAAGTGCTAATAAGAACTCCAGTGTTAAAGTGGCTTTGTATTAAACATTCAGTAGCTCATTGAAAAGGTTGGTTTGTACACCACCTCGTGGGTAATTAGTAGTTTGGGCAGCAGCGCATGAATAGTGAATGACTAACAGACAACCCGATACAACACATATAACGCACGAGGCAGCAGAGGATGGGGGAGAGGACCATGTCAGCTCCTGTCAAGAAATAGAGAAAAATTCGCGAGCCTGGTGACCTCCGTGACAGAGGTCTTTCTCTCATGTACCATTCTGCATTCTGATTCTGAGCAGTGGGGAACCCATGCAGCCATTCGGAGACTCAACAGAACATTGAGAATAGAACCCAATACTTATAGTACTACAGTATTACCTTTTTCTCTATTTGATTAAGTGATTTTAGAGTAAATATTGACTACACCTTGTGACTACAGTGTTGACAGAGTCAATTAAAGCAACTGTCGAAGAGGGTTGTTTGGTTAGTTATCCTACATGAATGTGTGCAGTGCGAGGTTGAAAGGATTTCCACCCTTTTTTACAAGGAATTATTTACTTATTTCTGATCCTGTTGGTATTCTGTTCTCTGTGTACGGACTCCCTTCAGAACTGATTTCATTTCAAAGATTAACATCAAACACTAATCACTTTCTACACTTTTATCTACTTTAGTGACGCCGATGTGAGGCGTCAGATGAAAGCTTGTTACATGACATTAAATTGCATGTTATTTAGCTGACGCTTTTATCCAAAGTGCCTTCCAATTAAATGCTTTCAACCTTGAAGGTGCAAACTACTAAACAAACAAGTAGTAAGGTTAGCTTTAAATAAGCAAAACTACAAAGAGCCATATGAAAGTGCAGCAAAGTGCATATATATATATATATATATATATATATATATATATATATATTCTTTTTTTGTTTTTGTTTTTATCCGATGGGCAGTCGGAAGAGAGCTTTCGGCTGTCCTGATATCAATAATGAGCTCATTCCACCATTAAGGAGCCAGGACAGCAAACAGTCGGGATTTGGTTGAGAGATTAGTTGTCCCTCGCTGTGAGGGGGCAGCGAGCAGGTTGGCTGATGCAGAGCGGAGTGGGCGGGTTGGGGTGTAGGGTTGGACCATGTCCTGGATGTAAGCTGGGGCTGATCCGTTCGTGGCCCTGTATGCAAGTACTAGTGTCTTGAAGCGGACGCGGGCAGCAACTGGTAACCAGCGAAGGGAGCGGAGGAGCGGTGTAGTGTGAGAGAACTTGGGGAGGTTGAAGACAAGTCGAGCTGCTGCGTTCAGGGGCTGGATGGCACATGCAGGCAGGCCATCTAGCCTCTGCAGCTTGTGAATGAATGTTTCTATTATGCCAAACACAAAAGGCATTCATATCTCTACGAGAGTCTCAGAAAGATTATCCATGATTGAGAAACTACATTTGACCACATTATACCCACTCTGAGCTGGTTTTATAGACCCCCAAAAAAAAAATATAAATTTTACAAAAAATTGGCAACGTCATAAATTTTTTAACTCCACCTTTATCCTCAAAGAAGGAAATATCCACCAGAAAAAAAAAAAATAAAACAAAAAAAATTTTTTTATCTATATGTTGTAATGACCCTATAATCGTGAATAACATAAAATGTAGCGTTGATACAAATGTAACGCTTTAAACTATGTGTGTATGCTTGGTTTCTGTATCGCCCCATGAGGAATTCTAAGTAATGACAACACCACTGTTGTTAGAGCTACATGATACAGCCTTCCGTAATCGCGCACGCGCCCCCACCCCTCCTCTACACAGTTACTTGTAGCCAAGGAGGACACGGAGGATTAAAAAAGCATGATGATCTTCAGAAGAGGTAATTATAATAATAATAATAATTGAGTTTCTGCGCTCGGAAGTAGCCGGACGACACAATCTTCTAAACATAGCCATACTGAGAAATACAGAGAGAGTTTTGTGGAGCTGATAGTCTTAATTAGCTTTGAATCAACTCATTTGGCAATATTTTGAATGTAACTGACGTTACGCACGTTACGCACTAAAGCTTTAATATATTCGGTACCCCTAAAATCGCATGTGGCCCCAGCCTGGCGCCTCCATTTGAAACCAACCAATCACCAATGCTAGACTTAAAGGGACAGTTCCCTTGTAGTGCCATCTAGATTGTTTTGGTGCGAGTTGCCCAGTGTAGGAGATATCAGCCCTAGAGATGTCTAATGCAATGGAACTAGATGGCAGTCGGCTTGTGGTTCTCTAAGCGCCAAAAAAATCAATTTGAAAAACTCAACAGCAATGTCTCTTTCCAGAAATCATGACCTGGTTACCCAAGATAATCCACAGACCTGGTTGGGATCAATTTCATGTAGGAACAGTTTTCTTTCAACTGAACTACACGTACCAACTTTATCACCGAGCAGAAGGAAGCGTACTCATGGATGAAAATGTGTCGACAGTGAAAATTATATTATATTATATTTAATGATATGTTGAACATGAAGATAAAGCATTGTCAATTTTGTAACTTATAACTTAAATAAGAGGTTCAATTGAGACTCAACGGTCGACTTGTGATAAGCGATACTGTGGCATCCGCATCTGCTGCTGGCCCCCTGTGTTAGTATTGCTTCAGTATATTTGGTCACATTTCTAAATCCAGACATTTTCCAAATACTGTAATGAAACTACACACAGTCTTGTGTTCAAACTTAACACACTTTATTTAAGGTATACATTTGGTTTCTTAGTTTGGTGCACAAGTCTCAATCGTCTGTCATGGTCTTTAAAAGGCAAATAACACTTAGTTTGTCTCCTTTGGTCCCTCCGAGCACTGAAGCCTGGGAGAGAGGGCCTTTTAAGGACAGCCAACAGGGAGATGAAAGGAGGGCGGGACCGGAACTTAGAGTTTGCTACAATAATCCTTTTTGTGTGAATTTGTGATGGTTTGTTCGAGCTAATTCATTCCTTGTTAACAATTTCCTTTGATAGGTTGTTTAGGTTGGGTATCTTGCAAGTGTGTTAGATGTTTAATGTTGTTTATCAGTTAAGTTCCCCTTGGTGTCTGGGTAGGGTAGTACATGTGGGTATATAAGCCCTTGTGTGTCATTAGGCTCGTTCGAGATGCGCCAAGTCCGCGCAGAATTGATCACTGGCGATCACCGGAGGATCGCCGCCCAATGCACGCCGGTTAGATTTGTGTCCGACTTGATCCCAACTTGCTCTGACGTCACGCACACGTGGGCAACAATAACCTCACGAGATCAAGGCGGCCGCAGGTTTGAGACGCAGGCAGCGCAGTTGCTTTCCACCGACTGCAAGACCCAGGCGGACCCAGGGCATGCTGGGAAACGCCTGCCTCTCAGCTGATCTAACAGCTGATCAACACAACACGATGACGTTTTCTATAAACTTTTTATTGTTTTTGAATTGGAGGGATTTTAATTGCTATTTGTCTGATTTAAAAAGGCTTATTGTGTACAGAACACGTTTGGCTGATAGTGACATTTAGAAGTCAGAGAGACTAAATCGGTTCAGATTACGGATCATCTACAGTCTGTTATTTAGTAACATCACTAACAGATCTCGTGCAGAGCATGTTGACAGCTACTCTGTCTTAATAAAAACAAATGGAGACTGTGTACAAGCTGATATATGGGTCTGATAAGATTTTATTGAATCGGACCTAACAGGATGTGAGTGTTTCTGTGACTTCCTGTTCAGCCTGAAGGCTGCTGGAAACAGCTGGAAACTGTCCGGCTTGTCACCGCCCCCTGCTGCTGCCGCCTGCTCTCGTCCACGTTACAGGTGAGGCGCAGTTCATCTCGTACGAGCCTATTTAAAACTTAGTCCCCGTTTGCTTAGGTTGCATCATAGTTTATTTAATGTTTAGTTGAACTCTTTTCAGTTTGGGCCCTTTCTTTTCTAGTTATTTTGTTGTTTCCTATGGTTTATTAAGATTCATTCATTTTGCAACCAAAAATTAATAAAAAACAAAAATATTTATTTTCTTTACACCTTTGTCCTGCCTTTCTTGCTTGGTCCCTGACAGATACTGAAGTCTGAATGCACCCTCAGGCAGCAGCATCAGCGTGGATATTAGCCTTAACAAGCATTTGCAGCTTGGGTGGCAGTTCATGGACACGAATCTCATGATACGTTCCTCGAATAGACCAGGACCAAATCTGTCTGATAAATACTTCACAGGTGTTAAAGACGGCTGTGGCATTGGTGCTACAAAGTAGTACAAATGAGCCAATTGTGAATTCAGTCACTGATCTACATTCGTGTGCAACATGCACCTTTGTTAATCTCCATTTATCTCTTGGCAGTGTGGCTGAGGATGTGCAGCTTGTTGAGTAACACTCTGTTTTCATCTCCATGCCTTTATATCTTCTACTATGGAGAGCAGCGGTTACGTCGGTCTCTGACACACAAAGAACTTTTACCTAATTATCAATCTGTTGCTGTCAGTTATATATCCTTTACATAATACACAATACATTATTTATAATTGTGAAGGGAAATACTGTCAGTAATGTACGACACCTTGTTAACACCAAGGATATGGTCATTGATTTTAGGAAAGTATCGCTCCCACCATCTAAGACTTTCATTAAGGGAACTGGAATTGAGTTTGTTGAACAGTACAATTATCTGGGAAGATAATCATCGATAAAAACCTGTGAAGTTTGATGTGAATTGTGATGCAGTCTGTAAGAAGGGACAGCAACGTTTGTACTTCCTTAGGAAGTTAAACACTTTTAATGTAGATAGGAAAATGATGTCCTTATTTTATGAGTCCTTTAATGAATCAGTTCTTACTTTTGCCATGATTGCTTGGTACGGTAACCTGAACATCAGGGACAAAAACAACCTTAGCCATATTGTAAAGGTGGCTGGCAAGGTGATAGGTTTCCCACAGTCCCCCCTGATGGTCATCTTTGACCAGCAAGTACTTCGTAAGGCCCGGTCTATATTAGACTGTACAAACCACCCCCTTCACTCTGAGTTTGTAATATTCCCCTCAGGTCGCAGATTTAGAGTACCTCAGTTCAAGAGCAATAGGAGTAAAAACTCCTTTGTCCCATGTGCAATAACTCGGCTTGATTTGCACATGTAATGTAGTACTTTTTTGTTATGTTTATAGTGATTGCTCCAGTGGTGATAAATGGTGTTTTGTGTATAACATACAGGAAACCTTTTTATGCTCATGTCTTTGTATTGTTGCCTTGTTAATTTGAATGTTGCTTGAATGTGTTTCTTTTTCACATTTCACTCCTGACTGCATATCAAGTTTCCGATTTGGGATAATAAAGTGACTGAACTGAAGTGAACACTTCTTTGACAAGTACGCTAGCTAATTAGAGATTCAACACAGAAGTGAAGTAGATATTGTTATGCAGCCAATGTAGTTAATGTACTGGGTTGTCATAACCTCTGAAAATGTGTTGTTTTCTTTTTTTAAACTACATTAAAACCTGTTTTATCCCTCATGTTGTTCATACAAGTTACAGTAAGCTGTAAACATGGTTCATCTTTTTCCCCTTGTGACTTGTTTCCCCTTGTTTTTTATTTGTGTGATAAGATTTTACACACAGACCAGATTTATCACTGGCATTTCTGTAATCATTTCTACTTACATGCTTTTTGCAGAACCCGGTGAAATGAATTTCCTCCCTTGTGTAGGCCCTTAAGTAGCTTTCAAATTCATCTTATCACACACACATTATCTTATTCCACGCTATGAGTCTGACAATATCACATGTTCTGTATCAGTGTGTTTCAGCTCTTTATTGAAGCTCATTGAACTGGGTAAAATATTCAAAAGCGAAACCACGTTTTTTTGAATGGCTGTGCTATTCTATCGTGTGTCATGTGCATCATTTCACACACACACATTTCCCCAAACAACAGCCTACACCAACACTTTGGGATGTCCACTAGAATTTAAAATAGTTATTTTACAATGTTTGGGTGCAATGCATTAGTTTATCTCTGTCTCTCTCTCAGGCAAACACAAGCAGCACACGAAGGGATAAACAAATGCCATTAGAAGATTATTAAATGAACATTATTAATATATACGAGTAACATATTGACATGAATATGTTTTTCAACTACACAGTAAGTTAATATCTTTTCTGAGCTAAGCTGGTGCCTTGTACAGTCTTCAAAAATGGCTGCAATATTCGATCAAATGGAAAAATTCTGTGTTATATGCATCATTTCACACACATTTCCCCAAACATCAGCCTAAACCAACACTTTGTGATCTCCCGTGGAATTTAAAATAAAGTTATTTAACAATGTTTGGGTGTACTGCATGAGTTTGTGATCTCTCTCTCTCTCTCTCTCTCTCTCTCTCTCTCTCTCTCACACACACACACACACACACACACACACACACACACACACGCAAAAACAAGCAGCACACAGTGGGGGATAAACAAAATGCCATTAGAAGATTATTAAACTAATATGATTAATATATATGAGTAACATCACCACATGAAGATGTTTTTCAACTACACAGTAATTTAATATCTTTTCTGAGCTAATCCGGTGCCTTGTACGGTCTTCAAACAGCTCAGATTGAACGCCTGTAATATCTAGTAATAAATAGAAAAATATTAATTCCACTAATCATCCCTCATAGGATTTAGAATTAAGGGCAAATAGTTTCAACTCGCAATGTGGCAAATTTCTGTCAGAAAGTTGTTGAAAGCTGTTTTCAAAGAGCAACTATGCATGCATTTTCCACATTAATTGAACTAAACAGAAAGGACCTGACTTGGAAGTAAATTCCAGCATTATTTACCATTGCTGGGGAAGGCAAGAGCAGAGTCAACTTGGTCTAATTTGATGCAAGCGACTGTGCACATATCCCCAGAAGGCCAGCGTGATAAGGACAGATAGAGCCAATGAGAGCCATTGGTAAAGCAACGGTAAAGGCAACACGCGAGGAGAAACTGAGATGCAGCGCCCTTTCTACTTTTAAATTAAGTGTAAGAAATTATTCTCTACTAAAAAGATCTATTGCATTGATCTTTTCAGAGAGTATCTGCTGATTCCTTGGCTGTGTGGTGTATTGAGAGTGTGGGTGATGCATGGGCATTCAGGCGAGGCTCTACTGGAGTTGGTGATGCCTCAGCTTCCTTCAAGCTTATTAGAATTCAGCTGAAACCTGCAGTCTGGCTTGAAAATGATACATTCCAGTCTAAAGAGCAGAGAGACCAAGCATTACATCAGTTTCCCACAGCAGAAAAGAGTCTGTGAATTTTGGACGCCCAAATAAAAGGGTGGAATTTAGTTTTAGAGATTACTCAATGGATAAGAAGACAAAGAGCCTTTATGGATGACTTGACAACAACAGTGTAAGTGAAAACAACCTTGTGTGTTCACTCATTTTATGTGTGTGGGTAAATTGAACGGACACAAATGAATGTAATATTGGTGCATCATGACACAATGCTCTCAAACAGCATTTCTTGTCAGTATTTCTGAAAAACTGGCTGGGCTCTAATTTAAAGACGCGGACCTCTAACCTTCATGATCTTAACAAAGATTACTTTGTGAGCACAGAAAATAGTACAGCTGAAAATGTAACTTGGTTTCACTGAGGCTCTCTATGGTTTCTTTCATTTTCTGTGCAAAGTGCATCATAAATTAGCAAGATGAACTGCTTTGGATTGGATACTTGTTTCTGTTTTAAATAGAATAGATGATATAATATAAAATAGAATAATGTTTATTATTCTTTGGAGCTTGGAGGAGTAGTGTATACATATTTAAAAAGGTATATACATTAGTAAACAACTATGTGGAGAACCTTTACTTTCTTCTGTTTTGTCTTAAATAAAGGCTGCAGAGAATTGTACCTGGATGTAACTCTGGTTCTATGAGTACGTAGCCCTATAAAAGGCTTAGCTTTTGGTTTTACTCCTTCCAGGCTCCACATCTGCACCCTGAGACAGATCTTTCAATCACTGCCCAATGGCTTATAAAACAGCTGTGAACCTGATCTTAGAAACTGAAGCCAAACACCAGCTGTGTAGTTACAAGGGCTACGCCTCTACTCCTAGAACTGAAATTACATCCAGGTAGCTACTATTTCTGTTTCAGTCAGGCTTCATTATTGGTAAACACCAGAGGCGAAGGCCCAAACTCGCAAGTGAAGGTGAAGGAGAATAATGAAGAAGGGAGGAGAAAATGGCCTTGTGCTGCTTCCTCGTTGGTATGGGAACAGTAGTCTCGCATTGCCAGACCTTCCTCCACAGCGCTGCAAAGGAGGGTCTGGCTTGTCTAGACAGAATTCTGGGATAGAAGAAAAACATGCCAGAACTGATTGGACATCAGTTCTGATAAGGAGCCTAAACGCTTGTGTGGAGTTTTTGGTTCAAAATGCCTTTTTAAATGAAAACGTCGCAGTGTGGATGTAGCCTCAGTACGTCGGTGCCTTTTTAACCACATCAATACATTTTGACTCTCAGTAGAACTCAGACCTGTAACGCTAGAAGTGCTCCAGTACCCATCATTTCTACTTAATTCTTTTACACTACAGAAGCCAGAAAGGAGGCTGCTGATATTTGAAGTGAATTATTTGTGACTTTTGCCGGGGGGGAAAAAAACCCAAAAGTGCAGCATGCGAGCATAAAGCACACCTGCTGCTGAGATTTTCTTCCATTGTGCTCAAGTCAAAATACATTTTGAAAATAAAAAAGGAAGGGAAAGAAAGTAGATGATATTATACGACTGGAACATAATGGAGGCTGTCAATCTGTGATGAAACAGTAGCGAATGCTGAATCACTGCTTCTTCAATTTGGGAAAAGATTGCACATTTCATTTTGCTTAGTGCATTATTCACCATCCACCTTTCACAAGCATTTTCCTGAATGCATGAAATGAATGCTTTTGTCTGCTTGAATGTGTTTCTGTATTACAGCAGTAAGGATAAGAAATATGCAAAATATCTCAGTTTTCTAAAACCTTAAAACATATTTGTTCTCTTGATTTCAGTTCAATGTAATTTTCAGATTTAATGACAATGGACGTTCCTTCATCAGAGAACTTTATGAAGAAGAAAAAAGAAAAGAAAAGTTAAACACCCCTGTGGTTATGCAGATTCAGAGTTTAGTCTCATATCTATGAATGCATTACGATCTAAAAGACATTTCTTTCGGTACCCCCAGTTATGAATTTTGTCAAAAATAACTTCCCCCTATTAACCTCCTGCCAGCTGGTTAGAGGATTGTATTCATGAAGGCCCCAAAATCTATAATTCATTACTATCTGTAGCCTTTCCCTCTCTGGACCGTCTCAAATTAAAATGGGAGGAGGATTTTGGTGCAAGGTTTTCAGAGGAAAGCTGGAGGTTGGCTGTAGCCTCTACATAACATGATGTTATCTAATTTCAAATTGTGCACAGACTTCAACTGTCTAGGCTCAACTTTTTCCTGAACTGGATCCAACCTGTCAACAGTGTAACCGGGACCCAGCAACTCTCTTTCACTCATTTTGGGAATGCCCAAGGATAAGGCAATTTTTCATACATGTGTAATAAGGCCATAGACCCAGAACCGCAGTTGGCAATATTCGGTGTGGTTCAAAGAGCGCTGGTTCTCCCTCAGTCCCAGACTCGTGCTCTGCAGGGGCGTAGCTAGAAGGGGGGCATGGGGTGGCACTGGCCCCCCCTGAAATATCATTGCCCCCCCTGGTGATTTTATTCTGAAATACAATTTGTTTACAATGAAAACAAGTGAATATGATGTTCTATTTAGCAGAATTACATCAGGCTGTTTTATCCTATCCAATATTTCCTGTGTTTCTTAGCAGATTTTCTATGCTGGATTCGGATAAATGTCGCCACCCACCCCAGTCTGATTATTGGTCCTGGCTGACTGATCATGGCTGACTTGAAGTTGGAAAATCTCAGGTATGGCAACCATTCCTGGACTATTATAACAATGTCAATACACAATATAACTTGATGCCTATCTGTGCCTTTTCTAATATGGAGTACTAATTATGGCTGTACTGCTACCTTTCTTTTCTTTTTGTCAGTGTCCAGTGCTGGGGCCAACTCATTTTCAATATCATAGTGTCATTATGAACATATGCATGGCATACTTTTGCCTGATGGTGGTACTTATTTGTCTGTCTGGGCTCGCCAGTCTCAGGGGAGGGAGGGATGAATGTTGTGGGTTAACTGTTTGTGTTTTTCTTGTTTGTTCTAAAGAAACTAATAAAAATAATTCAATATTAATACAATCTAAAAGTCTATAAAGATGCAATTAAATTCGGAATGTGTCTTACTGAACTGTCACACCGAAGCAAAGCTAGATGCACGCTCAAATGTTGACAAAAGTTATTTTCCAGTGTCCTAAATGTTTTGTTTACTTCAATTTAAATTATTCACCCCAATCCAAAACCCTGTAGGTGTTTTTCTAGCACATGAACTTCTAGGTTCTCACCCCGGGGAAGAAACTGAGCTACGTTTCCACTTGCTCGTATAAAACGTCATGTGAAAAGCCATTGCTGCAGATGCGCTTGTATGCATGCATTTTCTTCAGTGATATTAGAAAAAATGAATTTGTGTCTTACCATTTTATACAAGTCCAGATGTTTGTGAGTATGAGGTGGTTTTCACAGTAAAGGTAAAAGTCTGCTCTGCACAGGAAGGCTGACAAATAGAGCTGTTGCTAAGGTGACAGTATGATTTATTAAAGTTACTTTGCAGCAGTAATTCACATAGGATGCATTGGTCAAGCAAACAGCTTCATATCGGCACACATGAATCAAAATCCAGGCAAAGCTTTGACAGAAACTCGGTGACCCGTTTACATCACTTTCCTTTCCTTTTTTTATAAGCTTCGAAATGCACTTTGAGTTTAAAAAATTATAAATATGAGGCAATATTGAAAATAGCACTTGCCAACATATAAATACTGATTACATCAGTTGATAAAATACTGTCACAGCGGATAAGGTTGCTCTTTACACCACAGTGCAACATATTTAAGGCAAGGAGAGAAGCAACACGTTACACAACACATACACAAAAATACATTCAGCAAAATCAGCCTTTTACATACTGTAAAGATGATGAAAAAAACACATCTCTGCATGGTCACGTGTGCATGCTGAGAGTTAGAACAACCCACATGTGCACATTTACACCGACATCTACACCAAACACAAATTCACAAGAGCCTTGATTGGAAATCAACAGATGTCACTAATCAAGAGCGTACTGACAGCGGTGTCATCAAACTTCAGGTTCAACCCCGGGGGTGGGGGTTCCCCCCGGGGGGGGCTCTCTTTCCCCCGGGCCCCCCCCCCGGGGGGCTTTTTTGGCCACAAGAGAGAACCCCCCCGGTGTTAAAGCACCGCCTGCTGACCAATCAATACTCGGTTGATAACGGCGTCACCGTTCTTAGAAGATCCGGTGGAGCTCGGTGCGAGGAGAGAGAGAGAGAGAGAGAGAGAGAGAGAGAGAAAGAGGGAGAGAGAGAGAGAGAGAGAGAAAGAGAGGGAGGGAGACGGGTGCTCTCATAAAAGTTAAAACATTTAGAGACTGACAACCCCGTTAACATTCCCTGATGGGTATTTTTATGAAAGATATAGATTTTTAGCGGAGGGAATAACGTATCTTTGTCAGCTTCTTGAGCCGTATATTGCCCATGCGCTCAGCGGTTTGAATTATGTTTTTATTTTATTTGCTCCCATGATCGCTTACCACTGCCAGGGTTGCAACTGAAAGAATATAGGCTACAGCAACCAAAGTTTATGGAACGCACAAGTGTAATTATGGTCAGATCTTTATTGTGCTTGACTCATGGGGCAGTGATATTGATAAGTCTTGTACTTTATACATTTACAGCGTCTGCAATTTTTTGCCAGCTTTCCTTCCTGGGTTAGGAAGCAGCGACTGAATGGCTTTTTACCTGTCAAACCGTGTCTGTCTTCTTCATATTTCTGTAGGATTATCGTTTGCTCTTCTTGTGTAAAATATGCGGCTTTGGTAGACTTGTCCATGTTTGCGATTGGTCATATGGAGCAAACACCGCCTCTTTTATATGAACGTGCATCGCTGGATTGGGAAACGTAAATAAATCCAGGGCATGTTGATCTTGTTTCATAGTATAGGCTAATTGTCTGTTTTAGGTATTTGCTCAGACGAAAATCACGAGTTGCAAACATTAAAGTGACTTTCTCTTCATCCCTGGGATGAAATAAAATCTTTTCTGCTGCCCTGCTTCAAAGGGGGAAATCAGTGGTGAGGGTCAACAAAAACTGCATCCCTGATCAGGTAAGGGTGTAAAGTGCCAAAAACGGGAGGTTTCACACTGGAGGAAAGGTTCTTGGTCACCCTGAATTGTTTTTCACATTTGTCTATAAGTGCAGATAAACTAAACTACATATACACCATCTTTTGTGCCTGAGAAACACATGAGATTTTCCTGCTTTTTCCATTTTAAAGTGAAGCTCTAAATCATCTATTTTCTGTCATTTGTTTTCCATACTATTCATACTGAGGGCATGTACAGTATTACCCTCATTGCTGTAAACATGTAACCCAGTGAGTGATTTTACAACCCATTGCATTTTAGATCCCAGTCAATAGCCTGTGATTACTACGCTGAGTGGGCTAGACACGGGAAATGGCAGATCAGCAAAGAGTGGAGATGTGGTATGGTTTTGTTTGTGCTCGTTTTGTGAATTCTAGAAGCATCTAGTTTGATCTCAGTGTCACTTATCCGTTTAGAGCAGCTTGGAAAATCACACATAACACCTCATTTCCACCAAGTAGTCCTTTTCAATTGATGTTTCCCCTGTGTTAGCTTTCTAATAGTTTTACCTCTAACTTACAAAAAAGCCACATTTATAAAAAAGTTAAACATCCCACTTTTTTTGAGCAGGATACACTGCCTTCATCGCCTTCATGATTGGCACATTATTACAAATCAGTGAGGCTTAATAAAAAAAATTACAGATGTACAGATATTTACATTCATTGCAATGCAAAACAACAAGAGCATATGACAGGGGTAAACATATTTCTATCTTTGCTTGCAGTGTGCAAAATGATCTCATTTGCTCTGTTAAGCGGTGGGTGGCACTCTCAAGCATGGAGGTAGTCTGTCGAATACTATGTCTCTAATCTCTTTGCTAGATATCTAAAGGACAAGCTGCTGTTGCAACAGCTGTGACATTTGAGTGCCATAATTCATGTAGATACACGGAGATCTTTAAGATAACCATATTATTTTCTTTGACAGTGAACAGCAAGACAAATGTGACAGACAAGAGTTCAGTGTGAGAAAGAGAAAGAGAAAAGGTTGGTAAATGAGCCACAGTTTGAGCATGTGTATCGGTTATATACATGCCGGTAACATTTACTTCAAATTGCACTTTAGAGCGGCGTTTTACTACAAAACAAAAGAGCATTTGTCTACGGAGCTGTACTCTATTTTACAAGGTGTCTGTAAACCTACCTCTTCAGCAACCTGACTCATGTAACCAAAGGCGAGCGCCCTACTTTTCAATCATTAACAGCCGACTGCGAGAACACTGGGCACAACAGAGCCACAGTGATGAGTCCACAGTGATGAGTCCACAGTGATGAGTCCACAGTGATTACATCTCACAGACCTCAAAGTCCTTGTCGGCCAAGTTTCATTTAAATTGCTGATTGCAGCTGTCAGAGTCGAAGCTCGGCTCACACTTAACAGGCAGCTCACACGCACAAGAGAGCGTGCGAGCAGCAGAAAATCTCTTTGAAGGTTTTCCTCATTTCTTGGCTGCGAAAGGCGTAGATGATGGGGTCAATGACGGAGTTGCACATGATGAGGATGAGGTACATGTTGAAGTGGGACATGAAACAGGTGCAGTAGGGGTTCCTGGGGCAGGTGATCATGAGGATGAGGTGGAGGAAAAAGGGCGCCCAGCACACCACGAACACCCCGAGGAGGATGGTGAGGGTGATGGCGCCCTTCATGTTGGCTCGCTGATGGATGGGCGCGTTGCCCGGCAGCGCGGCGATGCGCTTCATGTGCAGGCGCGCCAGCAGGAACATGTGGACGTACAGCGAAGCCATGAGCACCAGCATGGTGAAGAACATGGTGATGAGGCAGACGAGCACGGTGGTGCTCTCGGAGTAGATGATGAACAGGATGCCCGACACAATGCAGCACGTCCAGATGCTGCCGATGACCAAAATTGCTCTTCGCAGGGTGACAATGTTGTGGTATCGCAGCGCGTAGAAGATGGTGATGTAGCGATCAATGGCGATGGCCAGCAAGCTGCAGATGGACGCTAACAGAGAGCTACAGATCATGGAGTCAAACACATTGTCCATGCTTTTGATCAACGTGACGGGGATGGTCAGGTTGCCGCCGTTGATGAGCGCTATGACGATAGTCTCTGAGGCGTTGGAGACACTGACAAGCATGTCAGCTACAGCGAGGCTACAGATGAAAAAGTACATGGGCGAGTGGAGGTTCTTGTTTTTGACAATAGCAGCAACAACCAGGATGTTCTCCAGCAGGCTGATGATGCCCAGAGTGAGGAAAACCTCCGTGGAAATCAGCAGCTGCTCGTAGCATCCTGCCGACGAGTCCTTCTCCTCGGTTGATAAGTCTTTGTTAAGTGGAAAAATGCCTGAGGTTTGGCTCCTGTTATAGAAGCCTTGGATTAATCCATGGTGATCTGTGGTGTTCATAATGTCCCCTTTTAAATTCCCTTTCTTCTTGGGTTAAGTCTTCTTTTCCCCCGTTGTTATGGGTCCATCTGGATTTTCAATGTTAAAAATCTCAATGTGTGCGCTCAGTCAGTCATCCTTATTATCGGGAGGATAACCTCGGGACCCTTGAAGGGGATCGAAAAAAAAAGATCTTCCTTCTTTTTCACCTTTTAGGTTTCCCAAGAACGGCAATTATCTTCAAGCATCTGCTGCTGTTGTTACTCTCTGCCAAAAACAATGCCAGCGCTCTACTCCCTTCTCTCCACTCAGTGCGTACGGTAAAATAAATGTTCCCTAAAAAGATGTGAGAAAGATTTAGTGGAAAGTGAAGCAGAAAGGTGTATGCAGGAAGACGCGTGTGGGAGACTGATTACCAGTGAACAGAAACATGAGAGGCAGAGAGATCAGAGCGTACCAGCTCGCTGTGGAAGTGCAGGCAGATCATCACTTAGTAAGCTCCTGTGGTCTTCCCTCCCTCTTATACCAGGCACGCACACTCTCACACAGACACACACACACACCCCCCTGGATTTTTTTTGTCCTATCCACTCGCTGATAAGGTGGGAGGAGTAGCACAGTTTGGCTTGACGGATGAATGAGCAAATTTAAAAATGAATGGATTTAAGAAACTTGGTTTCAACGAGTTACAGGGTTTTAACACACTTAAAAAAAAAAAAAAACTTTCTACACAACAGTGAAAACATCCAAAAGATTGAATGATGAACTACAGATTGGGTTAGGTCTTTTTCAAGAGGATATTACTTCTATTATATTAATGTTTTGCGTTTATTATTATTATTATTATTATTATTATTGCGTTTATTGTGGAACATTAGAAATGTCAATATTCTGGTGTGATGACAGTGTCGTAATAAAGACCACATTAGTCTATTTCCACGACGTTCCACTTCTGGGATTGCTCCGTTGCTGCTGGAAATTCCCTTTTTCGGCCGGATGCCCGTCAACTTCCTCTGTCTTTGTGTTGGCATTCTAACCTCCGGTGGATTTCTGCTCCTCAGATCTCTGCAGGGTAAATCCAGACAGCTAGCTAGACTATCTGTCCAATCAGAGTTTTCTGTTGCACGACTAAGGCCCTGTTTACACGATGACGCTCTCGGGTGAAAACGAAAAAATATTTTATCGGAGGTGCCTTTCGTTTATACGGCAACGGCGTTTTTGGGGCTTAAAAACGCAAAAAAGTGAAACCACCCTCCAGAGTGGAAATCTTAAAAACGCTCCACCGTCGCGTTACCGTCTAAAGGTTAAAAACGCAAAAGTCTGAAGACAGCGGTGTGGAGAGGGACGAGAAAAAGGCGTCTGTTGTTACGGCGTAGGCTACAGAAATTATAGGCTCCTGTTAGAATTTCAATGTAATGGCTCAATATTTAAATGATTTCAACAATGTGGATAAGGTTGTTATAGTTCGATGACCATATGTAGGCTATTCATTTGAGCCAGAGCAGGCGACAACGTTACGGATGAAGAGAGAGAGAGAGCGAGCGAGTGGCAGCGGTCAGCAGGCAGAGGTCAGCCGTCAGCGGGTAGAGGAGGGTCTGCTTCAGCCTCCTCTGCCAGCTGCCTCTCGCTCTCAAGGAGTGGCTGAAGGGCCGCGAGGCTCAAGGTATTGGTAGTGCTCCCGTGGGTGCTGTGTTGTGGCTTATCACGGTCAATTGTGCCGGTCATCATCAGACAAACATGCAACTCCACCTCCTCGTCTTTCCAGACAAGCTTTTGTTGTTCGCTTCGGCATGTTTTGGTTTCGCGCTACTAAGGAGAGAAGTAGAATGAATGTTCTACGCAGGTGGGTGCCTTGGTGATGTTGTGTGGCAGTGCCACCTAGTCACCTGGAGTGCATACTACATCGAATTTCACACACTTTTGCGTCACCATATGCACGCAGATTTCCCCTCCATAACGCTCGTCTAAACGCAGAATAAAAAGTGATAACGCAACGCCACTTTTGCGTTTTCTCTTCAGATCGTTTCCGTGTAAACATAGCCTAAAACAACTTTTGAACTCTGTTCTTAGCGCCGCCCATGAGGATTGTGATTGGTTTAAAGAAATGCCAATAAACCAGAGCACGTTTTTCTCCCATCCCGGAATGCTGTGTGCACTAGCTAGACCTTCCTTTGCAGTGCTGTGGAGGAAGGTCTGGCAAAGTTAGAGACTAAGACCACACAAACCGAGACCAAGTTATCACCAAGTTGTCCCCTAAACATATCTGTGTGTAAATGAAAGTGCTCTGAGAAAAGAAAAATGCATTTACTTCACAATTCTACTTTACAATTCAATGTCATTTCAGGTAAAGAGAAAATTTTTGAATAATGCTATCTTTCTGCTGTGACATTCATGAGTGTAAAGTGAAGTATGAAGAGTTGGAGACATAAAAAGAAAGAAAGAAAAGAAAAAGCAGTATGAAAATCTAACATGACAGCACTGGCTGTTTTGGTAATGAATTTGGTAGGAAATGAATGAAAGAAAATGGCAGGCAAAATACGCTCCTGACCAAGAAATCATTGAATGGATTTTAGAGTGTCTAAAAAAGACCCTGTCCCTTTGTTTTGGCACGACACTGACAATATCAAGCATTATTCTGTTTTAGTTTATTATTTCAAATCAATCCTTAGCCCTAATCAACGAGCTGTAACACAAGTTGCTCTCTCAAGAGAAAAGAATAATGATAATCAAACCGGATGTCAGTCATGATGCAGACGGATAACCTTAAGAGAAAGGACAGTCCCCCTAATAGGAATAATTTCAGTATACAGACCAGACATGAATTTATTTTTGGGAGGCAGGGAAGCACTTTTAGTACTGTCACTGTGGTAGCTGTCTTTTTGTATATTTAGTAACTAGGAGGTAATTATTAGAACAAAAGCTAATTGCCTTCATAATTAAGTATCACTTATGCAATTATGAAGTAATTTTTTTCCGCAAAAGCTACGTTCCTGGAGTGAATACAAAGTATTTGCAGGAAATAATCATATTTATAAAATCATATTTGGTGGTATTTTTTGGGGTGGCACTAGCTCAGTCCGGAGGGAGTTGGGTTGGGAACCGGAGGGTTGCTGATTGAAGTCCTCATACAGACCAAAGTGTTGGTAGCTGGAGAGAGGCCAGTTCATCTCCTGGGCACTGCCAATGTGCTCTTCACCATACCCCCCCCCCAACCGCTCAGGGTGCTGGTCTAGCACTGGCAGCCCACTCACTCTGACATCTCTCCATTTTTGCATGTGTGTGTGTATTTCAAGCCTGTGTGCCGTGATTTCTAACAGAGAGTAAATTGTAATTTCCCCACTGGGCATCACTAAAAATAATAAATTAAAAATATTGGAGCTCTGAAATGATTATATACACAAAACAACTCCTGCTCCCAAATGTCTCCTGCAGTATATTCCCCCTTCTCTATTAGTATGCTCACTAAGCTCCAAACACACCCAAATGTAGTTGCATACATACCTCTGTTAATCACCTACCAACAAATGAATGAGAGAACAGAGAAGGGCGAGAAGTGGAATATTATAGATTATAGAGCATTTGGACATTTGATTTAAGCTTTATTTAGAACTCATGAGTGCAATAGGCGATCGCATGAGAGATTTTTTGCTTCACTTTACGGAAAAAATGAAACCATGATCTTTCTCTAAACTTAACTAAATAGTTTTTTTGTGGCTAAACCTTATCAAACGTTTTTAAAACTGGTTTACATAAGGAAAACACTCCTATGGATCATATTTCCTGCCACTTTCAGTGGTGTTAATTCATGTAACGCTCCTGTGGGTCATAGTAGAGGGTAGGAATAAACAACATATATCGTCATAAGGTTTAGAGAACTTTTTTCATCAAGCAGTTGAGGGGACAATAAACGTAAATATCTTAAAGGGGTGATTGAATGCAAAACCGATTTTACCCTGTCATAGTTGAATAACGACAGTTTGGAGGGTAAATAGGACATACATAGAACCTCAAAATCCCATTGACACCTCTTTCCTCAGCAAATCTCACAATTTGAAACCTCTGAAAACGGGCGAATCTTTCAATTCCTCCTTATTTGGCTCTACCTTCTATCTTTGTAACACTCCAAAATGTACATACTAGGCCATTAACTGATCTGAGGTCAGTTAGTCTTTTAAATAAAAAAAAATTTATTGGGGGGTAAAAAACAAAAATGATGGCAAAACCGGCCTGCTGTGAGGTAGATAGAACTCATAGCTGGCAACCCACGGTGCTCGATACCCGCGCAAAGTCACCATTTCTGGGTTAGTGGACTACCAAACGCCGCTGCCCTGACAGAGTTTGCCGCTTGCAGCTCCTCTCTTCCTGCTAAATGGCCGTTCTGTGTAAGTGAGTGCGCAGTCAGCGAGCTTGTTACGCCCACAATCTCTTACCACAGGTTCTAGTTAATCTTATAATGGATATGTGTATTGAGTTATTTAAACAAACGATCGGGAAAATAAACGCCTCTTGTCCGCGAGTGAGCTGGATGGAGCTCTATCAATGAGAGCTAGCTAGCTAGTTTGCCCCCTCCTAACAAGACCTCTAAAATTCACAAAATGCATTACATTGAAATCGGACAAAAGTGTTAGCTTTGTTAACACCTTAGGGAGCTGTGATATACATGTTGTGACGAAATTCAAACTGTAAATATATGATAGTTATGCCGAAAGTGTAGCAATGATCTTTTCCCATAGGATTAAATGGGACACATAGCCTAGCTAGCAGCTCCTCCTAAGTAGACCCCTAAAATTCACAAAAATGCATTAAATTGAAATCGGACACAATTGTTAGCTTTGTTAAAACCTTAGGGAGCTGTTATATAAGTGGCGTGACAAAATTCAAACTGTAAATATACTCAAGTAATGCTAAAAGTGTAGCGAACTAGCCGCGATCTGTACACATAGGATTGAAGGGACACTAGCAGCTAACGAAACCCCTAATGTTCACAAAAATGCATTAAATTGAAATAGGACACCATTGTTAGCTTTATATGACCTTGGGGTAGCTGTAATATAAGTGGCGTGACGAAATTCTAACTGTAAATATACTCTAGTTCTGCCGGCAACTGGCAGCCGACTAGCTCCGCAGAGCTCTGCGGAGCCCCAAGCCCCGGTAGTAAGTAGCCGAGAAACGGTGACTTTCACTGGGTATGGAGTTTGCCGCTTTCTCGTCAGACTGTGTGGAGCTCCTAAAGTCCGACACGTCTTACCAAATTTGCAATTAGCCATCAATTTTCGTAAAATGGACCATATTTGAGCTTTGTATAGTTGCTTTCTCGCATAAAAAAAGTCTCAGAAGTGAATTTAATAACAAAATAGTAGACAAACAATGTATAACTTTGCAGTGTCTGAAATATGAGACCTGCTTTCTCGTCTCCAATGTGTTTCTATGTGGTTCGTTCAAACCAATCAGCGCGCAGCTCATCTAAATATTCATGAGCATACCATATTTGGAAGAAAAGCTCTTGTTACAAATAGGGCCATATTCACAGGGTAGTTAAGGGCCCATAAAATAGCATTTGGGCAATTTTCAGCCCAACCAATGTTACATAGCCTACCCTATTAGGAGACCTTAAGGAACAGTGTGAAATACCCTATATAATCATTCTATCACCCCTTTAAAGGGGAACTCCGGCCAATTTTTACGTTAATCTTGTTATAAATATGCTAGTACAGTCGATAGAAAAAAAACACAGCCGAATCGGTGCTAGTAACACGGTGCTGCTGCAGCTACATGTAGAGCTCCAACTTAGCTAAAATGGCAGTTGTGGGGGCATGATCTAAAGAGTGCCTTTGTGCCTCTTAACAGACACAAAATACAATTCAAATGTCTGTGCAACATGAACAGGGCCCTTACGTGACAAGAAGATGTGTTTTCAACTCAGACATCCTGCTGGTAGCTAGCTCGCCCTGCTAGCTGCCGTCTGGCCATTAGTGTATTCAGCCAGGCTTCTGTGATAATCAACACGGAGCAGTTCTGTGTGTAGTTGTAGCTCATCCATTTTGTGTGTGATCAATCTGGCGTTGGTGAGTAGGAGGCTTGGCATTGGCGATCTGTGTGAAAGGCAAGGCAGATTTATTTGTATAGCACATTTCAGCAATAAGGCAATTCAAAGTGCTTTACATAAAACATTAAAGAGCAGTTAGAAAACGATTAAAAAAAATGTAAACATTAAAAGACAAGAATAAAATTGACAGTGCAGTATAAGAATTTAAAGAACTGAGAAATAAAATACGCGAATAAAAGTTACAGTGCAGTATAAGAAATTAAACATTAAAGAGCATTTATCAAGTATCATACAGTGTCATCAATGCAACTTCAGTAAAACAAATGAACAGTTATCAAAAAGTTAGGTCTTTAGCTTTGATTTAAAAGAACTGAGAGTTGCTGCGTACCTGCAGTTTTCTGGGAGTTTGTTCCAGATATGTGGAGATTAAAAACTGAATGCTGCTTCCCCCTGTTTAGTTCTGACTCTAGGGACAACAAGTAGACCTGTCCCAGACGACCTGAGAGGTCTGGGTGGGTCATAGTGTAGCAGCAGCAGTTCCCTTAGCTGGGCTAGCAGGCCCGCCTGGCATCCTTGCTTCTCCCCGCCTTTGTTGCCTGCCGCGGCCGACAAACGGCAGTCAAACCCATAACTTAATACCCGTGAACTTGTACCAGATACTTGTACTCCCAGTTACAGTTTTTGACGTCACACACGCATAAACAACAATGGTGACCCCTGTTGATGCTGTACAGATGCCGGTGATTAACAGTGAGAAATAGAAATACAGTAAAATATACATAAATAGGCAACGTAAAGTAATTCCGCACATTCTAATCAAAACAATACACATATGATTGTGTACTACTACAGGTTATGTTTATTAAATGAAGCCCAAAATATGTTGCAGACTAAAAATCGATAGTATCAGCTAGCACTAGCTAACGTCAACGTAGGTAGAAAAATTGTGTCTGGAATGCAGCATTATTACGTCACAAATTTCATCTACCAATTAAAGCTGCGAGCAGCGGTGGACGGGCCCTTGCGCCTCGGCGCGCGTCGGGGTTACCGGCGGACACCGCTCCTTGCGACTGTGCATTCGCGCGGCACTCAGACGCCGCAAATCTTCAACAATGAAAAGGGAACTCCCTGCCGAGTTCAACGATACCTCACACAAGACTCTACGTCATACGGTTCATTAGCTGTGAAAAGGGGCGTGGCCAAAGCATAGGGGGCGGGTCAAACCATCACCAATTAAAAAGGAAGTCTCTGCTGAGCTCAATGATACCTCACACAAGACTACCTTAGATGGGTCAGCATGTATGAAAGGGGGCGTGGCTTGAACATAGGGGCGGGCCAAACCATTACCATTGAAGAAGGAACTCTCTGCTGAGTTCAATGACACCTCACACAAGACTCTACCTTAAACGGTTCAAATGTTATGAAAGGCGCTATGACCAAAAGTCAATTTTGGCCTGTAGGTGTCCTCAGGCCTGGACCCTTGTCAATCATGAGAAATTTCGGGCAGATACGACAACGTGCACTCAAGTTACAACAACTTCTTTGTTCATCGCTAAACACTCAAAATGGTCGCCACGCCACGGCCACACCGTCTGACGAAATGTTTTTCTTTTAATAACTTTTCATCTTATGGTGTTGGGATGGTACAGACCAAGTTTGAAGTCCACCGGATAAAATCTCTAGGAGGAGTTCGTTAAAGTATAGCACCTTGACTTTTAGGCCTACTTCCTGTTGCCACTAGGGGGCCCTATGACTTTAAGTAAATATTGGCCCTTAATTGTCCTCAGGGTTGGACTCTTATGAATCCTGAAAAGTTTCGACCCAGTTGGACAACGTACACTCGAGTTACACCCACTACCCGCCACGGCCACGCCCTATGATGAAAGGTTTTTCTTTTAACAACTTTTCATATTTAACATCTTAAGATGGCACAGACCGAGTTTGAAGTTGATCTGATGAAATCTCTAGGAGGAGTTCGTTAAAGTACGACGTGCAAATGGACAAAATCGCACTAATTTCGAACTTTGAATTCAAAATGGCGGACTTCCTGTTGGGTTTAGGGTATGGCTCCAATGAAGTTTTTTGTACATCTTGACATGTTACATATGCGTAGTTTCGTGAGTCTACGTTAAACGCACTGCAGGGGCTCAATTTATTTAACTTTCTAGGGGGCGCTAGAGAGCCATTTTTGTGCGGCTATTCCCGAAACCCTTAAAATACGTAAATCTTCACCAGACTTGATGCGACCGCCAAATTTGGTGAGTTTTTGAATATGTTAAGGCCCTCAAAAAGGCAATTCATTTGACGGGAAAAAGAAAAAAAATAATTCCTTCAGTTTCAATAGGGCCTTCGCCGCTGTCGGCGCTCGGGCCCTAATAATTCCTTCAGTTTCAATAGGGCCTTCGCCGCTGTCGGCGCTCGGGCCCTAATAACAATGTTTCGGCTGCCCTTTGCCCTGCCCTCAAAGTTCCAACCAAGCGAACAGAAGGCTCAGAAATATGTCCTGTGTGGGTGTCCAGGGCCTTTAAGAGTAATTATTAAAGGGGACACAGATAATACAGCCAAAATTGTAAGTAGACTGGCAAGGCTATTTTTTTCACTTTAAATTGGATTGGATGAAGTGACTCTTTTCTCTTATACAGATGATGCAAGCAAGCTAACTGATTAGCCAGCCAGCCAGCCACTAAATTAGTACATTTTAACAACTTAATGTCTTTACTTAACTTAATTCATTCACAGCATAGAAAAGCACAACGCTCTCGCCAGATGAGTGACAACATTGTTCGGCTCATTTTCTATAACCAGTGTGCATGAAAGCATGGTAGGTGTACTACCAAACAAGCTACGTACTGTTGCTAACCTGGAGGACTCGTGGAAAAAAAACTTTTTTAGTCATGACCTCATCCAATGTTTAAAGTGAATAAAACAGCCTTGCCAGCCTACTTACTGACACAATTTGATCTCTCCTACGAGTCCCACCAGACTTCTGGGTAACATAAAAGCAGAAAACCAAGCAGTGGACCAAACCACTTTGAGGCAAGGGAGAGGTGAATCAAAAGGTTTCTAAAATTAAAACGCATATTTTGCCCCGTTTGTATTGTTTTACTACTTACACTATTATTTGAAGTATACAGTATATTATGTACAATACACAGCGTGGTATAAATCGTATTTTTAGGGTAGCCAACCCTCAGATGGGGTAGGTCTTGAACCCCCGACACACCCGCGATTACCGCCTAAGGCTGTACGTTAAATAACGTAGCAAATGCACCTAACCCAAACCACAATCTTTTCCTAAACCTGACCAAGTAGTTTCAGGGCCTAACAACAAAACTACGGCCGTTTTACAACATGAATCACGAGTTTAAAACTGCGACTGTTGCGTTTAGGTATGAGGAGGTGTTGATCTGCTGCCACCGCTACGGGTGTTATTTAAAAAATGTGGGTTCTGGGGCGGCCTCTAGCTCACCAAGTAGAGCGTGCGCCCCATGTAGGCTGAGGCCTTTGCAGCGGCCTGGGTTCGAATCCGACCTGCTGCCCTTTGCTGCGTGTCATACCCCATCTCTCTCCCACCTTTCCTGTCTATCCACTGTCACTCTGAAATAAAGGGAAAAAAGCCCCAAAAAGTTCATCTTTAAAAAATGTGGGTTGTATGTGTTGGAGGATTTCTTATCTTATCCTCACCTTTGAAAGTACAAGCCGACCTCACAACAGAACATTTGCAGTCTCGGCCACCCTCGAAAACACATTTCAAATCACATCAGAAGATATAAGACCTTGTATTCATTGGATTAAAAGTGGATGGAATAATCAGAACTACAAATAATTAAGAAGTAAACAGCCATTTGTCATTAATACAACTCTCTTGTGATAGTGTTGGACGGGCCAGTCCTTCATTTAAAAGTACCTGTTTTGAGAGATACTGAGTAGGGTTGTCTCATCTCCCCTGGTTACATTTTCAAATGTTAAGGTCTGAGCAAGATTAAAGATTTTCTATTACATAAAAACTCCAGTACCACTTATGTGTGTTCATAAGAACTGCACACTAATAAACTGCTCCTACTTCGTCAAATCTGAAGAATCTAATCAGCCTAATGCATAAAGCATGAGATACTCTATGGGAACACAAAGGAACCCACAGTCAAGGCTGTTTTTCATCTTGAAGAAATGCCTTTTGTAAGCTGTTACCATGGTAAATGAGTAGGTGGATAAAAAACAATATCTTCAAATATAACATGCACATGTCCCCTAAAAGCTAAAGACAGTATAAACCTTTTTTCTAGTCTATAATGTCTAGGTAGATACCTTTTCTAAAACAATTACAAGTACATTGCAGCTTGCTGGTCTATGTGCTGGGTAATTTATAGTCCCTTGGTCCAGCCTTGCATGGCATTAAAAGCTGCAATACGTTGCAACACATTTCCCACAGAGCTGTAGTATTCTCACTTCTACACCTTTAGTTCTTCAAGTTCTTCCACCTCCTCTTGAAAAACTGCCTCATTCAAAATGACGTCAGACCGAGTGTTTCTAGCAACCTTAGAGTTTACCGTTTTCAAGGAAACCAATAAGAAATGCAGCTGATCTAGAATAAAAAATAAAATAGAATCAATACGGATTTTCACGTGTCTTTTATGGCTACGAATTCCATCCTGTGTGGTGTATAATGCAATATGCAGCTCACTGCAAGCTGCTGAATTGAAGCTTTACAGAAAGCCTAAAGGACATGAAAACCAATGGAAATCAAAGTGACATAATTATGGCACTCTGTTGTAGCTTGCTGGGATGGTAGATAAAAGGACTGAAATAAGTTCTTGTTTAACTATACACTGCATTAACAGTTAACACAGTCTCTCGTGTAACATAAAAGGCCTTGAACGCTATAGAATTCAAGGAATGTGTTTTAACAATAATCCTGATTCAGAAGCCTCTGACCATGAGTTTTGTGTGACGACTGAAGAACAGTCAAAGGATACCCGCATAGACATCTCAGTTTGGCCTTTGGTTTGCATGGAACTGCATTATAGCTTGGGTCCAAAACTACAATGTAACAGTATAATAGCATGGCTGACCTTTTCCAAGTCTGTGGAAAGTAAAAAAAAGAAAAGATTAAAGGAATAGGGCTGTACTACATTATTTTGCTGCTCCTTAAAGATCAAATCGAAAAACATTCCAAAGTTAATGGCTTCTGGCCTATAGTTTGAGGAAAGATAAGTTCAGTTTATGATTTCTGCAAAGGACAAAATAACACTTGGGATTGGTGTTATAGAGTGGGAGACAGTCTGAAGCAAAGGTTTTGTCCCCTCTGCCATAGCATCACTCACTACACACTGGTAACTGTCATGTGTGTAGGTGCTATGTGTATAGGTATGTGTGCATAAATGTGGACGTAGCTGATGTTTTTCATGTAGTTACATTGGGGTGTATAATGTATTCAAGTACCTCTGTATTTATGTGAGACTCTGTACAGACTGCGGCAGCAAATTTCCTTGGAAAAGGAAAATAATCCATCCATCCATCCATCTTCACTCGCGGTACTTGAACTCCTTCACTTGGGGTATTACCTACCCGGAGTAGGCACTCCATCGGTTTCCTGCTGAGAACCTTTAGAAATTTTAAAGGGCAAATTTAGAAGTTTAATAGGATTTGTCATTCATTTTGTGCTGGCAGTGCCAGGAACATATTAATGATGTCATCTTGCCTCTGTCCTTGATCATTGTTACTGTAAAACCTTGTTGCAAGGATGTGTTTGAAGTGTGCAGGCAGAGAGGTACGCTGGCTAGCAGGATCCAGCAGAGAAGTCAAGGTTGATGATGCAGGAGGTGAACTGGCTACCAGTCCACGCTCAGTACTTTCTTGCTATAGCAACGAGCTCGCCTTCTCCACCCTTTTCTCTGTGTTCACTCTGGGTTTGACTCTTTCAGCACCATGGAGAGAGGCACAATAAGACTAGAACTGCCAGGCTCTTAATAATAATAATAAATTGAATTTATATAGCGCTTTTCACAAACTCAAAGTCGCTTTACCCGCTTAAGGAGTTCTATTTCCTTGAAAACTTGACCTGCCAGCTGGGAATGGGTTTGACTGTTTCAGCACCATGGAGAGAGACATAATACGTTGTTGTGTTTGATTGTTTCATAACCACGGAGAAGGACACAGGAAGAGAAAGGGTTTGACTGTTTCAGCACCATGAAGAGAGACACAATAAGACTAGAATCACCAGATTCTTTTTTTTTTCCCTCGCAATCCGACGCCCAAGAGTGTCTTTGTCCTTTTGTTCGCACTGATGGTTGCAAGGAAAGTCTTGCACACTGTCTAGCTTGTAAAAATAAATGTAAAACAAGGCAAAATTACAAAAGATTCATTCACATTTCCATTACTAGAGATAGAGATTAAGATTAAATGCAACACTCTCTATAGGAACACTAATATTATCCCAGAGAAATCTATACTAGATGTATGTAGCTTTCTGTATAATAAATGCAAAGCAGAAAATAAAATTCTTTCATAGATAGACACATTCCCAAAACTTGCTGGTACCTTATACATCAATAGATAAAATATCATAATAAGTAAATAAATACGTTAATATATAAATAAATATAAAAAATAAATATATAATAAGTTGGCATTGATGGGCCATTAAAGCGTCACCAGTCTCCATCTCTATAGAGCAGCGTTTCCAGCTCTATAGCACCAAGGACATCAACCGATACATAGGCGAAGAACAACAATAACTCCCCCTCTGGGTTTGTATTTCTGTCTTCCCATCTCTCTTGTGCACCGTGTGTCATTAAGTTCAACAGTCATCCCGCAACTTGCAGCAAAGACATCCACACCAACTTATAAAAATAATACAATTTAGAAACATTAGTAATTGACTCTTTATAGTTAGACAAAAGAGTGATTATTCTCTCCGCTTTCACTTCTCATATTTTACACATAATATGATAGGATAATTACTGTGAGCCTACATGTCATAGTGTGATTACAGGTGATTAGAAGTGCATATGAATTTTGGCGCGCAAATGAGTGCATGTGTCCCATGCATTGTCTCATGTAAATGCGTTGATTCAGCTGCGGGAGAGAGGCGGAGGAGAGTACCAACAATAATTTGCCAACAACATAGGCTTGTGCAGAATAAGTATTTAGGCAAAGTCAGAGCAGAAGGGAAACATAGCATGACAGGATAATTAAAACTTTTGAACCACAAGGTTAAAGGGATCATTTGCCGATTTCAATCCAGCTCTGAGTCATCTTTATGTGGGCAGTGTTTTTAGATAAATGCCGTTTGGCTTAACGGCGGAGCGAAGGTCTGCTAAGATCATTGTTTTGCGTCAGCTGGTGGACCTCCGTGACCCTTTTTAGATAAACACTGTTCATCTAAACACACTGCCCTCACTGCCATGACACAGAGCTGGATTTAAATCTGCACAATATCTCATTAAATGGCATTAACCATTAATGTGTTAACCATTTCATTCCAGCTGTGGATTTGTCCAGGGAAAAGTGTCAAAATAATATTATATATATTATAATATTATAGGTATTATTCACTGTTTCCAATGCTAAGCGAGCACACTCATTTGAAAAACCTTTGGGGATCTTGTTAATGAACAAGCTTCAAGCAAACAAACATGACCTCTTCCAGCTCAGTGCTGATGCTGAGATACTAACCCAAGAGGATCAATTAAAGCTTCAGTCAAAAAAAAAAGTATGATTACTGGCAAGTATGATGTTCATTTTTCCTGGGATCTTCTGTTAAAGGCTCTCTGTAAAATGACGTGCTCTGAGAACATATGAGAATTTCTGAAGTTTTTGCTTATCCACTTTATTTCTCAGAGGAGGCTTCAATGCTGTGGCTTCTGGAAGAGATACTACAAGAGATCGATTACCTTGACCAGTACCTAGTAAATAGTAAATATTGCAACTTTTCCTGATAAAATTGTTATAATTATTTAATGAGGAAAAACAATAATCCATCCCAATCCTATCGATGGCTCTAATACTCCATCATACTTTCAAGCTTTCTTGATAGCGTGTTTAGCTCGCTGCTTGGCTGCAGAACATAAAGTCTGTTACATTGACTAGTGTAGTTTTCAATAAAAGGCCATGACTGGATTTTAGAGGATGTTGCTTTTTTTCTCTCTCTATCGTGCTGGCTCTAAAAATGTCCTATCGATATGCTGCTGCGTGACTGAATAAGCCCTGTTTTTCTCCTTGCAGCTCTCTATCACAGCTTTGACTCACCAGCAGGAAATCAGGCTTTGTTAAGGTGAGCCACACAGAAAAACATGACAGACGTCTGCACACATAATGTCAATAAGTAGACCCCGGTCAGTTTGACCTTAAAAAAAATATATATAAAAAAAAATATATATATATATATATACTGTAATTGCACACTGGAACATGAAATAACCACAGGCCATCTCAACCTTTCCAGCACATACACGCCAACCTTGGGGTTTCCATCAGTGCCTGTTTCTGCTCTGCTCTCTCTCTGTCTCCCTGTTCATTTGCTTCCAGGATCCGTTTGCTGAGGTGTAAGAAGGATGGTGGTATTGGGGATCATTTTCAGTTATTTGTTGCTAACTATTAATTTCTCAAGATAGAAGATTCCCTTTTTTTGGGCTTTTATTGCTTTTGTTAATAGGACAGATTAAGTCAGGAAAGTGGGAGAGAGAGGGGATGACATGCATCAAAGGGCCACAGGTCGGAACCTGCGGCCGCTGCAACAAGGACTGAGCCTCTTTACATGGGGCGCACGCTCAACCAGGTGAGCTGCCCAGGCGTCCCCTGACTATTCATTTCTGTTGTATATTATTTGATTGTTTTGTTGTATATTATTTGGGGTCTGGCAGCTTCTCTTATTTGATATCTTCGCGCTGCTCGCTTGAACCCGAAGACGTTCTGGCCCTCCTTCGTGAAGGTCATCTCAAAGCTCTTATTTCTGCCCGCGAGGAGAGAGCAGAGTCGGGATGGATCTCTGAGGATACAAGAGAGCAGCCTTCCCGGGGTGCATCTCATAACACTTAAATGATAGCTTCTCGAATCCTCGGTCCTCGGCTGAACCGGAAGTGGTTCTGTCCCTCCTTTGTGAAGGCTGTCTCAAAGCTCTTATTTCTGCCCCGAGCTTCGAGGAGGGATCATCTAGGAGCTATAGCAAAGGAAACATGAGAGCAGCCTTCCTGGAAGTTGTACAGCTGAAAGAGGTATTAACTCCGCCCATACAGCTGACAAATTCATGTGATGCTTCCCTCCCATGATTGCCTCGCGTCTGTCCAGTACCTCCTCGGTGGGAGGGACTAAGACGCAAGGAAGGGACGCAAGTGGAGGAGTCGAGGGGGCAATTTAAGGGTTATGAAATGAAACCTCTGGAAGTCGTGCAGCTGAAAGCCGTTGCTAACTCCGCTCATACAGCTGACAAATTCACGTAACGCTTCAGAGAAAAGAAAAAGGACACATTTCCTTGTTTCCTCTCCCCTCGAATGATTTCCTCGCGTTTCTCCCGTGCTTCCTCGGTGGGATGAACTAACACGCGAGGATGGGAAGCAAGTGAAGGAAAGGGGGATGCAATTTAAGAAACTGGGACGTATCCTATGACTGTGCAGGTGAATTGTTAGGGTAACCTGGAACACTTGAGTGTTGCTAGGTTATTTCTCTCTCTGCCTGCCTGCTGGTTGCTGTTGCTCCAGCTCTCCCTTCTTCTCAGTTGGTTCGGTTATGTTTGTCTGCACTTTACACGCACGGACGCACGCACGCACACACACACGCATGTGGAGTACGAGAGTATATATATATATATATATATATATATATATATATATATATATATATATATATATATTTAGGACAACCATGCCCCACACCTTAATAATCATTTAATTTGGTCTAATTTGGTTTGATTTGCATAATAAAGTAAATTTTAGTATAACGTTATCATGGTGTGCCTCCTATTTGTTGAGAAGAAGAACCAGGGGGTATTGCACATAAGTAGAATATATAAATCCAGGATAACTGATAAAGCGAGGCTTGACCTAGTCTAATCAGTGCAAACATCGTGCGTTTCACGAATGCCGAGCCAGGCTGAGGAGGAGCGACTAGGTCGAGCCAGGCTGAAGTAATTCGGATAGATGCACATTCACGATTATTTTTCAATAATTAAGTTTTTTTTTTAGACGGGACCAAAATAAATATTTTTAACCATGTTTGAACTGCTGTGACGTATGTTGTTTTTTAATCACATGCTAATCGAGCACATTTCCATAAACTACAAGAATTTAGGTTTCAAGTGAAGCTTCATACATACATGTTGGCTTTGCAGTTCTTCTGTTATAAGCTTTTCCTTTTGGGAAAGGGAAATAGATGGAAATCAAGCAAAAAGAGGTGGATTTAAACAGGTTAACAGACTGTGAGGTCTGATGCTAAAATGGAGAATAAGCATTCACTGTAAACCCAGATTTTGATTCAACTCAAAAGATTGAGTTCATATTACTTAAATGTGTCTAATTTATTGACATTACTTGTTAATTCTGATTAAGCTGAACTTTTTCATGTCCTTTCTTATTGTAATTGTGTTTTTACGTTTAATCAGTAGTTTCTACTCAAACAAACTGAGTTTGTATTACTTAAACATGTGTCATTTATTTACATTAATTCTGAGTAAACTGTACTTTTAATGGCCTACCTTATTGTAATTATGTGTTTGAGTTCAAACAACTCAATATCATCAAGTTTTGCCTAGCAACGCATTGACGTCACCCATGCAACCACCAAAAATCTAGTTTATACCAGTTTTGACAGAGTGGCATTGACGGAACAGAGACGGAACAGAACAAAGACAAAGCTGTATTGAAATTTTGTGACATTGAAGTGACATTCTAGCAAGCAAGTTGTTTGACCCACGTTTGAAGCCTTCGGTGAATGAACCGAGTTCAGCCACAAAACGGTAAGTTGGAACCTGACACTAGTTGCATGCCGTTGCAGTCCCGACTGCTAGCTGAAGTAACTTAGCTTGCAGTATATCACGAAAGTGAGTACACACCTCACATTTTTACAAATATTTTATTATATATTTTCGTGAGGACAACACTATAGAAATGAAACTTTGATATACAGATGTATATCTGATAGATATATAGACTAATTTGAGTTATATCAAAGTTTCATTTGTATAGTACTGTAGTTATTAAAACAAAAGCGAAAAAAACAAACAAAACAAACTTAGCTAGTTATTAACAAGCTAGCAAGGTAGCTAACCAGCTAACTCTGCCCCACACTCGCTTTGCTAACGTATGTGTTCACTGGTATCGTTAGCTAGCGCCAGTAACAGAAATTGTATGTCGCTCCCAGACAGCTAATGCAAGTTATAAATCATAATTCATAATGCATTAAAAGATCACATCATGGTGTCAACTCATTTGAACATGAACATGTTTTGTTTTTACATGTTTCAGGTGTGTCTGAAGATCAGCCATGTACATTGTCTTCGGACTTACCTATGCACTGCATCTCAACTACCCAAAGTACATGAAGAACACTTTTGATTTTTTTCAACGGGCACTTCTGAAGGTGGAGGGGAGAGTATGGATTCTCCATACAGGTATCTGCTCTCAGTTATTTTTTTCACCCTCCCGTTCTCTCTTTCATTCTCACACACTATTTTTGTTTTTCCATGGACACATTTGGTATTTGTAAATGTTAAGATGCCAGTGTTCAGCAGGGCTGAGTTTTATCTTGCCAGTTTGTCAACCAAATTTGAAGAGGCGCAGTACAATATTGTAATGATTGGAGGTAAAGAGGAAGAGATTTTTTTTCTTTTCATGCCATCACTGAGGAAACTACATACTAGAAGCCTATTAGGCCATGGCTTTGTTTCTTTTCTTGCTGAAAAAAATACATGTCCAATAAAAAAAATTGGATCAGTGTAATGTTGCAGTTGTATGTATGTATTTTACATGACTCTATTGATTGAAAGACATATTTTCAGTTTCAGGAACTAAAAAAGTTAAGTTGGGTCAATTAGAATATACAATTTAGTTGAATTGGTAATGGAGTAATGGTTACTTAACAAGCTGAGTTAAATAAATGGGTAGGGAATGATTGTTTAAACTAAGTATCTTCAGTTACTGTAACTCGGTTATTAGTACATTCAACTTAAATGTTCTATTCCATTCCGTTATGGGCTCAAGTACATTGAACGTAGTCCACTTCACTTATTCAACTAATGCTTCATTACTTAAAAATTTTAAGGCAACGAGTTACCTTGATTTGTTTAAGTAGATTCTACTTATCCGGGTTTACAGTGTTGTGCATACTTTACACAGAGTGAGCAGCAGCTTCTTATGGAAGTATGATAATGTGAAACACATTATTTGTAAAAAAAAAAAAGAAGAAAAAAAAGAAACACGGCCGCTGTAATAAAACAGCGAGAGAAAGCGGACTGACTGAATGCGTAAGTAGCCTAAAAATATACATTTACTGACCACTGCTCTGAATTGAAACGTGAGCACGTGAGAAACATGAAAAAAGTGAGCAGAAGATGCAGGAACTTCACCATGAAGATCAATCACAACCACTAATCTACAGTGCTAGATTGTGATGCGTACATATCCCTCTCTCTCACTCTGTCTCTCCCTCTCGTATGGGCTAAAATATAAATTACCTAAGCAACATATATACTTCTACTGCTCGCTTTTCAGGCAAAGTGTACAACAGTTCGTTTGTGGAAATAATTAGCCTAACTCCTTGAATGGTTTTATTTCATTTGTTTTTTTTACAGAGGCAGAGTTTCCTTCTTTACATATTATATGCTTTGCTTTCTCGTAGGCCTATATATGGACATAGAAAAGACACTGAAGAAATAGAAACTATAAAGATAATTAAGTTATAAATCCAATGCACACTATAAACATGACTGTAACAACGTGTATTCATCAGTTATTTTCCCCCCAGCAAAATATAAGCTAAAAAAACCATTGATGTGTCCTCTCCCTGTTGTTTAATGAATGTACAGTAGCTTCAACTATATAGTTACTGGTCCAGTGAACTAAGTCTATAATTAAGGATAGGATCGATTTTTAGAATTGTACAATCTTCCCAAATTATATCCCAGTTTACTGGAGAGAACACAAATTGTAAGGTCAAATAAAATAGACATGGAAAAGGAACTAACATGATCCTTTGTTAAAGAATACAAAACAAATACAACTAAAATAATTAAAGGTGTATTGGTCATTGACCAGTTTGCCACTGTTAGAACCACCAAAAAGTGTATAGCACTTTATATATTATCCTTTATCACTGACTTTATTTAAAACACATTTGCAGCTTTATCAGCCTTTCCTTTTCTTTCTTTTTTAAGATGATTTTTGGGGCATTTTTAGGCCTTTATTGACAGGACAGCTGAAGAAATGAAAGGGGAGAGATAGGGGGAATGACATGCAGCAAAGGGCCGCAGGTCGGAGTCAAACCCCGGCCCGCTGCGTCGAGGAGTAAACCTCTATATGTGGGAGCTCGCTCTACCAGGTGAGCTATCCGGGCGCCCTGTATCAGCCTTTTCTAATTATCTCAACAACTGGCATAATATATTTATAAAACCTCTAACAACAATATGAACAGCAGTTTTCATAAACACAAGATAACAGCACCAACGACTGTCACGTGAATAATTATAAAACTAATGGTCACAAATTGAAATAATAACTTGACTGAACAGCAATATGCACCTGTTGTATTTTGATGCAGGCTGATAACAATAAGGTAAAAGCACTGCTGAGTGAACCGAAAAAGGCTCCAGGATTAATAAATCCTGGCTGTTAGCCTGGTCAGGAGCACAGAATAAATCTCCACGGTAACTTAGGTGCCTCTGCTTTTGTGCAACCAAGTCAAGGCTAAATTCATCCAGGACAATTGGAATATCCCGGCTTAATCCCTTATCCTGGTTTTGTGCAATAACCCTCAGGTCATAACAGCTGCATACACACTTTAATGTTTATGTGCTGGGATGGGTCACATTGGCTTCAGATTTATAGCCGGGACGCTTCCTCTCATATGAGATCACTTTGTACCAACATGGACAGACGACTGCTCTGCAGAACAATTGCTTACATTATACTGTACAAGTATAATTGATTGCCCTTGTTGGGATTTGGGATCATCGGTCACTTTTACACCACTTAGACTAATTGAATTTATAGTGCATGTCATATTGTCCTAAAGTCCGTAGTTTTGCTGTAGTTTCTTCATAGTGTGTTTACAATATACTGTAGGATATCCCGTGGATAATATGTAAATAATGAAATTTAAAATATTCTGAGCCTAAAGTCTCCTATTACTCAATGCGGGCTAGGGAAATATCCATAATTCAATATGAAAGTAATTAATTTTGACTCATTAACAGGTTCATCCCTCCTAACAGACAGCGCTACTTCATCAAGAGGTGGAACCCATTACTGTGCTCAATGACTCTGCCTGGCGCTGCAGTAAAATTACTTCACTATCTCAGTTTTGCACCATTGAGTGCAGGTGAGAAGCTGCAGCTTCTGTCGAAATGTGAGCAGAAATTCACAGGAGAAATTAACCTATGGAATTTTATCTCGACCACCGTGTGCAGCAGCTAGGATTTTCTCAGTTATGTATTCCAAAAGGGTTAGTTCTTCCTACACAAATGGATGCACCAATCTCCAGAGTGATATACAGTACATTCATGGCACCATGCTATATCCAGAAATACAGACACACATACTGTATGCTTGACTTGGAAATAATAGTTGGTGCAATTTGTTATAACTTTTGTGTGTTTTATGGATGTAAAATTAAGACATGTTCTGTACAGGTGTTAAACAGTTTAATATCAATAGAAACAATACTAATCCTACACAATTCTCTTCGGTTTAGAACAAGTAATGTCCTACCAAATGTCACACTTTGTTGCAGAGATCCTGCTTAAGTAAAAGGTTCCATAAAGAAAGGTAAAATGTGTTAAAAAGTAAACCTGCAGCTGATAAAAAGTAAGTTGTTGCTTCAGGAAATTGCTAAAAGTAACCTTGACCCTTGCTCGGATTAAAGTTTGGAAATCTGGTTGAATCACACACAAAAACCAATTTTAAAGATTATTTGCTCTTAAATCTCGAACACACCCATACAACAACATTTGAAAAAAATAATGCCAACTACAAGATATTATCAAGATTAAAAGGACCACAGACCTGAACATCTTGGAGAAAAAATGTGTTTACAACATTTCAACACAGTGGTGCTAGACTTAATGAATGCAGCTCCTGCCTGGAGAGAAAATCACTGACATTATGTTACAGCTCTGTATAGAAACACAGTTTTTATCTCACGTCTCACTCTGAGATGTACCTTCCAGACAAACAATGGTATTTGTTGGAGCCATTCCACCACTTTGTTTTGTTTATATAGGCTACCATGTTGGTTATGCCAATTACTATGCAGCTTTATGTTTGAGCACTGGTTGGAGCATTGCCTTTGGGAAGGCATAAAGGTAATCAGCCACAGGTACACAGGTGTGTGGAAATAGGGGAAAGCAGACAGCTTTTCACCGTGTCAGTCGTGTCATTGTTTGATTTGTTTGACAAGGAAAATGGATGGAACTAAACCAGAAATGAAATGAAATGGACTGTAATGCTTGTGCGACGGTGAGCAGGCCGTTAAGGAAAATAAATGGGTCACAGCACCGAAATGCACACAAATTGTGGACATTGATTATCGGCACGCAGAACACGCGTCCAAGCAAGTTCTCCCCTGATCCCACTGTATTGGCCTAATGTAGGAGTTGATAAAAGACTCTACAGTATTGTTAGACTGTGCTGGACTCGGTTCTATATTGCAACAACAACAAAATCTTGATCTGAATAAGACTGTGTGGTCACAAGCTGTATGAGCTTGAGCCGGTGCGGGAGAGGGCAGCATGACTAACACCAGACACGATAATCAAACTTTGTAGCTGATGTTGTTCCAAGACTGTTTCTTTTCTTTGATACCTTTATTTCCTGCTGGTCAAGACGTGTATCATTCAGGGAACTCAGATACCGGTAAAATAATTCATTTGTTTCCTCAGTGTGGTTTCGGTGGTTGCCATGGTCACAGGACAAGCCGAGTTGGCAAGTTAAATAAGTTGAACCATCACTTAATCCAAATGGAGTGATAAATAGGCATGCATGTTCACTATCTCCTGGGGGAAATAGCTGGCTCTTAAACTGCTAAAATGCTCCACTGTTTTCATCAACCAGTCTCTGACTGGGTCTGCTGTTTGCTGCTGAGCAGGTAGTGCACAGTGAAGCAGTTTGGAAGATAATACATAATATGATGAATACTGAAAAACTCTGTTGATCTTCTTCCTTAGAATATTTTTGATGCGGTTTGATCATATTTGACTGAGAGAATGCCTGGCAACGCAAGCAAACACCCCAACCTACCTCCTAAAGCAGGATGCATATGCTTCTGCGGAGGCTCTACGCAGAGCTTTCGCCATAGCCTTTGAAGTGGCCTGAAGTTTATACTTGTGCTCTGGTGTGTCTCTTTAAGAGAATAGCAGGGCCGGCATGTGCGTGTGTGCGTGGGCAGTGTGTGGTAGAGCGAGTGAGAGAGTGACGGGGATTAGCTTCGGAGCGAGGACCAACTCTGTAGGCTTAGACTGAGAAAGTGTCTCCCCTGTGCTTTCTGACCACGGAGGGAAAGCTGTAGCAGGAAAAATTAACCCTCTCCTTGATTTTATGTTGTTTACGGAGAAGTAGAACCCGGAAATGAGTAGTGGGAAATGCATCGCTACCAGGCCACGGCCAAGCGGACCAATCACAGTTGTTGCGGTCTGCGTCCACGCAACGTGTAGTTACATTGTGCATGTCAGGCAACGGGGTAGGGTTCGTATCTACAGGTACCTACGTACGTACCTACGGTTGGGACCATAAATTAGCCATTACGCTGAGTCTTCGCATTACTTTCTGCTTTGCTCCTGTGATAAAAAATACAGCCACTAGAGGGCACCGCCAATTTAAACACAAATATTAGTCGTAATTGATGCTTCGAAAAAATGACTTATGTTGGCGTTATTCGGGGAAGATGCAAGTCTTGCATTGCAGACCTAGCTCCACAGCGCTGCAGAGTAGTGTCTGCCCCCTCCCCCCCCATACATACATACACTCCTGGATGGGAGAAAAAAAACGCTCTGGGCTATTTGCATTTCTTTAAACCAATCACAATCGTCTTGGGTGATGCTAAGCTCTGGACGCAGCAACGGTGTCTCTGCAAAACGGACTGGGGAAGGAACTTGTTTTATGGAACATTTGCACCCCGCAAAAGAAAACGCCACATACAATTTTAAATTAAGTTAACTTTTTACACAATACAGTAGCTTGAGCTATATAAATTAGCTTTGTCCTCAGCAATTCCACCAATCGGTATCAAAACGACCCAGTTAGAGAGTAAATGCCGTGAACATATTTTTTGTAAATCTTTACAACCATTCCAAGAAAGAACCAAGAAGGCCTGCTTTGTTCCTAGCTTGAAGGCTGTTGTTGTTTCCCGAAACGTTTTGCAAGGAACGTGGAACATCCTGCGCTGATTATCCAGTAAATTAACTGATGCATATGAAATACTAATCCTTTGTGCAAAGATTGTTCTTCTTTTCAATGCCACAGGCTAAGATAAGAACATAAAACAAAGTGGAAAAAAGTATGTGAACCTACAGCAAATTCAACTTGATGATGAGGCATGGCAGGCAGTAAAGTTCCTACAACCGCGTGGATTAGCTCAATAATTTAAGCAATTACAGTTAACCACACAGAAGTACGAGCAACTAAAGCAAGGGGAGAAAATGGCCCAAATGGACCCATGACATGAACTGTGCCAGGAGAGGACTAATTTGCTGTATTTTAGCCCACCACTCAGCTGAGTTAAACTCCCTGACCAGACAGACAACTGACATTAAGGGTTAGAGGAATCACAGTTTGTTGTGTTCCTCAGCAAAACAAGTTCGGTGAAAGATGACGACACATTCAGGGATTAAGGAAATCTTTTGCAATTTCACCAATCAGAACAACAGCTATACTGGTAATGCAGATAATGACACCAAATACAATCTGATGTTTTTTAGAGGACACATCAATATGAAAGCTGAACAGTCAATAATCAAATGTTTGTCAGTTTGGAGCAGTTAAGATTACAACTGCATGTGTTTGGGTTCATATTGTTTTTGCGTATGGACGGTCTCCCCGGCAAATGTTCCTGTTATTGCGTAGTCACAGCAAAGTTAATGGCATCTGATGAGGCTGTTTCATAAATGCAGTAAATGACACATCAGCCCACCCCTGCTGCAGCTCTATAATTAGGTTGGATAGAAGCACACATCAGCCCTCTCTTCTTTCATTTTCCAAGGGTTACACTCTGCCATCATTCCCTTGCTCCACACCACTAGAAGCAATCTATTGGAAGTAAATCATCACTGAAATGAAAAAAAAAGTTGTGCCCGCAAGACAACAATAAAGCAACAACTGTAATTCCAGCAAGTGTTAATTGGACTCAAGTCACGCTGGCAGTTTTTAATTTTAACACCTCATAGGTCATTTGTTTTTCTCTATCCTTAAGCATTGGTTAGTCACACTGGTAACAATATGTTTCAGCACAGCACATCCAGTGTGGTCGGCTTTGCCTTAGTCACATGTTGCAGTTAGGAGCCATTAGCCTGCCAGAACTATTTCCCCTCAGCAGTGATGGCCTTTTGCCACCTCTTTGCTTTTATGTCAAGTGGCTCAAATCACCACTCCCTTGCACACACACAAACACACACACACACACACACACACACACACACACACACACACACACACACACACACACACACACACACACACACACACACACACATCTAATATATTCCTCTAAAGGAAAACCATCCACAATGTTTTAGTTTACCAGATGTGATACAGTATAGTACTTTACCAACAGTGGAGCTAGATAAGATATATCAGGCTGTGATAAACTGTGTTTGCATCCAAAATTGCATACTATGCCCTACATACACAACAGGTATACTATCGTTCAACATTCTTTTATGTAAATAAACAGTAGTGTGTATCTTTCCGGACGCACTAAACTATATTTTTCTACGTCGCTTCCTGAGAGCCTCCTTGCCGGTTGGAGACGCGTAACCATGGTAACCCCTGCCAACCTCAGCTCTAGCGACAACGCTAGATAATGCTTTAATTAGGTAAAGGGTAAGCAACTAGTCCAACAGTCGAAGGGGACAAAATCACAGATTTTAAATATATAGAAATGTAAATTGAAGCGTTTGACGTTAAAAAGCTCCCTTGGTCGCTGTCTGTTTGTCTGTTATGAATGTTGTCGTTACTACCGCATTGCATTGTGGGATATTTATGGCGGCGTAGTGTCCAGTGGTTGCATACTGTAATATTTCACCAGAAATAGTATGCAATTCACTTACTATTGGTTTCGTACTAATGTTTCGGACATCCTAAAAATTCTCACATACAGTTTTAGCCTACTAGCATGTTAGTATGGAATTTTGGACGCAACCTGTGTGTTGAATATTAGAACAATCAAGAATATCACCAGTCTTGTCCTTAAAGTTTAGACAATTTAAACCACATGGCTTAGCTTATGGAAAGATCATCTCTATAATTCAGTGTGCAACTAATGTGCAGTCTGTAGCCAAAGCAAACAATATATAAGAGGATGTGAATAAAGTGCCAGTATGATTGTTGTGTCTTATAACAATGGGTTTCCCAAGAATCAATTCTTCTTCTTTGCAGTCAAATTTCCAACATTTAAAATCTGACCTGCAGTCTTCCAGAAACACACCTCGCTGAATTAGAGAACTTTGAACTTTAGGTGCAAAAGTGGAATGTCTAGGTGCACGCCGGTGCACAGCTGAGCACAGCCGCATCATTGATTGAAATCCCTCCTCTGTGTGATGCTGTGCTCGTGGCTGTACAGCCACTTTACAAATCTTTCTGAGTGCTACCTAGAGAAGACAATCGTTTACATGATCACGGGTTTGTCAGGAAAACAAAGCACTTGAACAAGTTTAAAGCACTTTAACAATAATGCTGTCACTCGAGGATAGTCTTGAATAAAAAAGTTTCTTTTTCAGTTGCAATTTTAAGATATGTTTGCAGTTTTGCAGATGCCTGTATGGACATGGGTGGTTTATTACTCATAACACCACTCTGAAGTGGGAATTGATTCTTAGGAATGTTGTGGGGATCAATCTTCATCTAGCACGCTTTCCAAAACTCTTGGGGACTAAAGGACAGCATCTTAGCAACAAAGATCATGTCTCTGTTTACACAGGGGAAAACGGAGAGGAAAGGGAGGACAAGTAGACGGATAGACAGATAATATAGCACAATGAGTTGTCAGGGCGGTCTGCTTTGTGTTAATAAAATAATGAGATGTTTCAAAGGCTCTACGAATATTGTCCACTTAATGGCATGTACAGCATGCCTTGCAAATGAGATTGTGTGAGTAAGCATCACACACGGGAAAAGAGCTGATTCACCCGATGTCCTCTTTTTATTTAATTTTTTGCAAATTTGGCTTTGTGTGCTAAATTAGTTCTGGTGTTATTTAGCGACATTTGGTAATAACTCCAACCACAGACACCAGCGGGGCACGCATCGCTCATTTAACAAATTACTGTGATACATACAAGACCTGGTGCAAATTAGAGGGCAGCATGGATGCAAAAGACAGATCCAGCTCACAACAGCTTTACTCAAATTGTATTGTCCTTCATATAATCATGCACATCCAAAGCATTTGTGTTTCCTGTTATTTGCTAATTTATTCTTTGAATAAAAGGAAATTCAAGGAAAATAAATGTTCCCTTGCACCTTGCGGCAGACGGCATCATAGCCATCACAACTTCTAAACCAAGTACAACTGAACCAACATGTCCTCCAAAACATACAATATAGGTTGTGTATTCCTCCCCTTTAATACGACCCACAGGAGCGTTTTCCGTCCTCATATCTAAACCAGAGAACATAACGTTACGAATTTTAAACACATTGTTAGCGTTGTGAAACATTATGGTTAGGTTTAGGCACAAAAACTACTTAGTGAAGTTTAGGCACCAACACTAATTAGCTATGTTTAGAAAAAGATTGCGGCTTGGGTCCAAATTTAGACGCTACTCCACTTCCGGTTATGCATGTGACGCAGTACGTGACATAGCTCCCTTTGTTCCATAAAGCAAAGAAAACCTGCTGTTTATTTTAAAATGGGACTCAAACCCCGGTCTCCTGGGTGAAAGTCCTGTTTGCTTGAGCCATGCACCACCCCAACCTGCCGCCTTATGTGGAAGTTTGGCACTCTTATACCTTGTCACCATACTTCCTGCTTTGCTACCGTCTTAACTACTATGGCCACCAGAGGGCCGTCATTATAAACGTAAATATAGGTCGAAATTGCTGCTTGAACAAACGACCTATGTGGGCGATTTTCGGGGGAAGGACAGTCTCAACTGAACACAAGTACAACTGAAGATCATTCAGAGTATTTGGTTTGATGACTTCAACAAGCAACACAACCTTGTGCCCTGTGGTCACTGGTACATACTGTATATGCATTGGACCAATTGAAAACCAATATTCCAAGGTGTAAATATTGGTAGTCAGGCATTTGGTTCTTCCTGCTTTTTCTACATTTCAGTTATTTTATTTGCACACATTGACCCAATTTCCTGTATCTTACTACTTTATCTGGATAATGACCACAGGGTGTTGCATTTACATTAGTAATCATTCACATTATTTTGATTCTGCCTGCAGTATGATCAGATCCTAATATGCAAGTTAGACTAACCTTTTTAGTCATCTTATCCATATACAAGTACACAGTAGGGATGGAATGTTGTGTCTCTGGGGCTAATGATGCTGACACACTGAGCTGCTCTCTCATCTCCCTTTCTATTACCATTTGTGTGCATCCCGTCCCAGAAATGCTTGTTATTAATCCTAGCTTCTGGGGAGTTTACTCCCCGGAGTCCTTATGTTTTTTCACCCAGCGTTAAGCTGCTAAGCTCTGCGGTGCCCTGCAGTGTCATGCTGCGTCCTGCTGAACCCTGCTGCTTCCTGCTACGTCCATCCATGCTCTGCTGGGCCACGCTACATCCTGTAATGCCCTGCAGCGCCCTGATATGACATGAACTACTACGACTACCATTTGAAGTCACCGTTCCATTATTAATGTGACTATTATTGCCACTGTTCTTCACATCCCCAACCGGCACCGTCAGACACCGCCTACCAAGAGCCTGGGTCTGTCTGAGGTTTCTTCCCAAGAGGGAGTTTTTCCTCGCCACTGTCACACTGCTTGCTCTTGAGGGAATTACTGTAATTGTTGGGGCTTTGTAAATTATAGAGTGTGGTCTAGACCTACTCTTTCTGTAAAGTGTCTCGAGATAACTCATGTTATGATTTGATACTCTAAATAAAATTGAATTGAATTGAAAATTATCATTTCAAATTATGAAGGCAGAGCTGCCTCGAGCAATCTGGTACATCAGTCTGGAGACTGACAAGCCTTCAATGAGGAGAAACGTCATTTAGGGTGAATGAATACATCTATTAGATGGTGCACAACAAAATTTGAAATGTGAAGTCTGGACACTGATAGTGGGATGTGGAGCAGGATTTTGGATGAGCTCAGTGGAAGGAACCCTGGGTGTGATGAAGACTTGAGGTGAATGGGGTGGAGGTGGGTCGCATTGGTTCGTACTGAAATGGCAACTCACAGCAGCAGAGAGGTGAATAGTTTGACAGCAATGATATGATGGGCTTTGGGAGATCGTGGCAAAATCTAGTTGGTTTAACATGGAGTGAATGCCCATATTTAGCTAGATAGAAGATAACAAGTAGAAGCAAGAGTCTTTCTCGTTAAGGAAAAACTCAGGAGCAGAACAAATGATATTCATATAAGTGAAGAAGATTCGGGAGACTTTGATGGCTTATACAGAAGCATTTAACGAAATCTCAATTGAGAATCGGACAGCGACCAAGGGAGCTTTGTAACATCGAAAACGCTTCAATTTACATTTCTATATATTTAAAATTTGTGATTTTGTCCCCTTCGACTGTTGGACTAGTTGCTTACCCTTTACCTTATTTAAGAATTATCTGGCGTTGTCGGTAGGGCTGAGGTCGATTTTTGGATGCAAACACAAGTTTATCACAGCCTGATATATCTTATCTAGCTCCACTTTTGGTAGAGTACTATACTGTATCACATCTGGTAAACGAAAACATTGTGGATGGTTTTCCTTGAGAGGAATATATTAGAGGACTGTGTGTGTGTGTGTGTGTGTGTGTGTGTGTGTGTGTGTGTGTGTGTGTGTGTGTGTGTGTGTGTGTGTGTGTGTGTGTGTGTGTGTGTGTGTGTGTGAAAAAGAGGGATAATAAATAGTGGATGTATATCTTGTCTCCGCTGTACACTGCTGACGAGGAGACGCATCGCAGAGGGAGAGAAAGGGCTCGACAAAGTGTCATCTCCCGATATATTTTTATTTTTTTATTGAATAAATACATTTGTTTGACAAGGAAGCTGGAATATATATTCCTTCCTTGCCTTGTCGTGACATATACACATATATATGTATTCCTTTCTTGCCTTGTCATGATATATATATATATATATACACATATATATATATATAACGATATCATACGCAGGCACGTTATAACAATCGTCACATTGATATGCAAAGTAGGGGTCAACTAATTAAAATGTGCTAATTTGCATTCATTTGACAAGGCACTACAGGATAAACAAAATAACTAAACATATCACCACAGAACTTCCCCAGTTAATGAGTTAAGAGCTTCTTTTTACAGTCAGTCGTTAAGAGTCTTTCCCCCTTAAATGTTAGGTATAAATATGTAGATTAATTTCGCAGAAATCTTCAGATGCAGCCTAAAACAAATACTATCTAAATATGTATTTTGGAAGTTTTATTTCAATTAGAGTAAAAGAAGACATGGAAGCAAAATAGACCAAAATCTCAAAATTGAAAAAAGTGTCCTGCATTAAACACTAACTTCATCATTTTGATCGTAGACTCCTCATTTAATAATAACAATGTTTTTTTCATTATTGGTGCAGTGTTTTTTCCTGTAAAATTAACCAAATTGCAGCAACAGCCTTTTTCAGTTTAGTGTGAAGATTTTTGTTGAGATTTTTTTCATAAAAAAGATTGTTTGAAGTGTTATTTATTCCAATAACACCAAAATAATTTCAATGATTTATTGCCATTTGCAAAATAAACAAATTCTTAGTGAAACTATGTCCCTATCCTTGGCGCTGTCACTTATTCTAAATACCTGAAATTAGTAGCATAGAAAACATGCACACCGTGGCAGAGTTTGTGATTAACCAGGTGAATACTAAAAAGTCTCTGTGTGAACTGATTATTTTGTTGAGTATTTATTAAAACTATTGAACAATTGGGTGCCTGGATAGCTCAGTTGGTAGAGCAGGGGCCCATACATAGAGGTTTACTCCTTGATGCAGTGGCCCCGGGTTTGACTCCGACCTGCAGCCCTTTGCTGCATGTTATTCCCTCTTCTCTCCCCCCTTTTATGTCTTCAGTTGTCCTATATAAATAAAGGCCTAAAAATGCCAAACAAATTATCTTAAAAAAAAAACAAGGGAGGATAGTAATAGTAATAAATTGGTAAGGTACTCAGATTTGAGTTAATATATTTAATGTTTTGTTTAAATTGCATATTAATAATAAAAAAGAAATCTTGAGCCCCTGCTGCCCAAAATGTCTCTGCACGTCCCTTATCATACAGACTGGTTCATGAGACTGCGTTGCTGTCACAACTTCACATCAAACATACAATGTGAGAAAGGTTTTACTGCACAGGAGAGATTGATCGAAAAGATAATCATGGGATATCAAGGCTCTGTCCACATATCATTTATCTCAGTCTAATTCGTAAATACTTTCATGTTAAGTCATATCTATCACAAACATTTAAAGGGGCTGCACTCAAAATGCTGAAGAAAAAAAAAACAGCAGGCTGGGATTGCTTCCACACCGCTTTCACAGACTGTTCCCTAATGTTAAATGCCAACGTTTTTTCACGGCCACATGCACTAACATGCAATCTCAGTTTGTCCTGTTGGTCATTTTATTCATTCAAAAGAAATAGATTCAAGAGAAGGTGTCACCTTTTCGTCAAACTAGATACATCTCAGATTTTCCAGCACACGCTACTTCCTCTCTCTATAATTCAAAAAGCAATTTCACTACTATTCATCTTGAAATTGAAATGTTTACTCTACAAAAGTGAATGATTATGAGGCAACGAGCTCCCTGCCTGAGCTTTCTGCTGTGAAAAAAGTGTTCATAGCCGTTTTGGAAACTCATCGGTGGAAGGATAGCATGTGCAGGGGCGCAACTACCCAGTGTTAGAGGGGTACGCAGCAACAATTTTAAAGTGGGCTTTAAATAATAAAGGTTTATTTTAAAGTATATCAGCCACTGTAGGCCTACCATAATTATAAATAATTATATATTTATACATACATATGTTGAGCCCGTATTTATATATATATATATATATATATATATATATATATATATATATGTGTGTGTGTGTGTGTGTGTGTGTGTGTGTGTGTGTGTGTGTGTGTGTGTGTGTTTGTGTTTACTGCTATGTCGATGTTCTGAATGTCGACTATAGCCCCCCTTAAATTCCATCTGAACATTTTACAATTTGGATTCAGTCAAAGTGAAGGAGTGTCATCACCTGCTACTGCCCATTCTCCATCTACCCAAGCAGAGTTGTCATGGGAACCTCATGTAAGAATCCAGTCAAGGTATCCGGATCATGCTTAATGAAACTCATATCCACATGCTATCCTTCCACATATTTATTATCGGGGAGAATTAAGAGATTCTGATGAGTTTCTAAAAAGGCTATGAACACTGTTTTGACAGCAGAAATCTCAGGCAGGGAGCTTGTTGCCTCATGATCACTCACTTTTGTAGAGTAAACATTTCAATTTCAAGATGAATAGTAGTGAAATTGCTTTTTGAATTATAGAGAGAGGAAGTAGCGTGTGCTAGAATATCTGAGATGTATCTAGTTTGATGAAAAGGTGACACCTTCTCTTGAATCTATTCTTTTGAATGAATAAAATGACCAATAGGACACACTGAGATTGTATAACTGATATGTAAATGACTTGCATCAGGTGTTGTCGACCACGTTGATGAGTTCATGCAGAAATGTCTGTCAGCTTATCATAGGTTATATAAAATGTGCTGTTTGTTCATGAGATTTTCTTTTACCTTATTTGATCATTTTCAGCCAATTGAAGAGGTAAAAGTATCCAAAGACAAAAAGAAAATAGTGGAGAAAATTCAGAAAAAAGTCTACACAGTTTTGTGTAGCAAATGTTATTGTTTACTTTTTCCTTTCTTCAGTTCGTTAGTCACGTATTATGAAATACAAAAGCTAGTTTAGGATGGATGGATAACCTGAGCATGGCAGCTGTTAGCTCCACGAAGCTAAAATCTTGTCCAAGAGCAACATCTGCTGGCTAAATTGAGAACTGGTCTCACTGTATCCTCACTGCCAAGCTGCAAAGTTGATACAGTACAGTGCTCATGTTACAGGGTATGATATGTAATGTATATACCATAGCTCAATGTGTCACCCTCAACCTTAATTGGATGCATAACGGGCATATCTGTGTTAACCTTCCATGGAATCCCCTAATCTGTTCTGATTGCAGAGAATTATTAAATGTAAAAATACACATTTTTTTCTGTGGGTATCAGCATGCTTAACAAAGTGAACCTAAGTCTTTGTTTGACCTGTCTGTTCTGAGCAGTTTGTGCATCATCATTGTGCAAATATCCCTGTGTTAACAGATGTTTCAACTCTGATTAGCAGTGTTGTGTAATCAGGCAGTCGCTCAGAACAGCTCTCCACTCCACAATGTGGGTAGTCTCAGTTTAGAGCAGTTTTTGGAGCAAAAAGGAGATTTTTTTTGTCTCTTGGAAAGTATGTTGAAGTAAAACAAAAAAGAAAGAGAATATATGCAAATAGGTTTCATATTCATTATACCTTATGGCAGCAATGGCTCTGGCTAAAACATGAAAAATAGCATCTTGGGTACAAACATGGGCTAACAAAAGTAGAGGTTATATAATGGCACAATAGATGTAGACATGTCTTGACTTTATCCCTGTAAAGAGTTTTTTATCTGCCAAATCACTGGCTTAGCCCATACATAACACATAAGAAAAACATACTTTGCACTCTACCTACAGTATAGGTAATCTTTGGGGACATGAAAGGGGGAAATCCTATTGTATCCAGATTAGGTTCTTTAAGCTTTCCTGTCACTTTTAGACTGGCTTATCACAGAAGATAAACTGAAGTCTGAGTGTTAATAGAAATGTATCACTGTTTTGTGTCAAAGTTGAAATGTAAATGTAAATGTAGGTTAAAATGTGGTGCTGATTTCTCCGGTTTTCCAGCTGAAGCATTAAACAGTCTGCAGTGGATGGCTTTGCCGCCTGTTTGTCACGTTTTTGGAATCATCAGCAAGGTGAAAGTTGACTAAGTGTAATAGTGTAAACTATGTGAACATGTGGATAGATAACAGCACAGCTTAGTGTTGAAGAGGAGGTGTTGAAAAGAGCCTACTCTCTGATGTGATGCAGTAACAGCTAATGATGAACAGAGAACTGAGTTTTAAAAAATGATGAACTGCAAAATGAGTTAAACAAAACTACAAAATATAGCAGGAAGGAAAACACAGGACAACTTTGAGGAAACGGTGCAAGAAAAAAATGCTCCCTTAAATGCACACACAGCTGATTTGCAAATGAGAAATGGCTGTGAAACACACATTAGGACTGATCTACAACCGTCTTCCTCAGTGTTGCTTCACTAAGAATTAACCAGAGAAGAAAAAAAAAAGATCTGGACACCGCAGCGGGTGCAACAAGCAACATTAAAGGGACGCTTCACCGATTAGCATTAACCTTTGTATCAGTAGAAACCCGGTAGTATTTTCGAAATGCCGTGCTTCCCTCCCTCATGTCCCCCTGAGACTAGATTTCTCTGTATTGTGGGTCTGGAAAAAAGCCTCTGGTGACGCAAAAATGGTCATTTAGCGTCATCGGAGGCATTTTTGCCCAGAGGCTATGGACCACAGCCAGCTAGTTCTGCATGTTTTCAACCTGCCCATAGGGGGTGGGACTGTCACTACCTGATGCAAGTCCAGTATTAGCCATCTTGAAGCTAAGCTAAACAGGCTCTCTCTTTTCAGCCGCAAACTTTTACAACAATTATGTGCATTCAAACTACCGCACATGTGCACCACCGGGATACATTGGTACAGATCGGAGAATATACAGGAAACTTTATTACAGACGGAACCAGCACCTCAGCCTGCGGTGTCACTCGATGCCGCTAGCCGGGTAAGGGGACATCGAAAGCGGTACGCGTGAAAGCGGAAACGCGGAACGAGGGCAGGAGTTCAAGCTAGGTGGAAAGCTAACGCTAGCCGGCCACCTATTCCATCCATCCTGCTTGCAAGTATCCGCTCATTAGACAACAAACTGGACTACATCCAACTTCAACGAAAATCCCAACGCGAGTTCAGAGACTGCTGTGTTTTTGTTTTTGTGGAAACATGGCTGAACAACAGTGTACCAGACTCAGCCATCCAGCTACCAGGCCCGCCAGCCTTCTGAGCAGATGCTGCTCTGTCGCGTAAGACTCGTGGAGGTGGGCTGTGTTAACACAGACACGTAATGGGGTACTTTTATCCAACTACTGCTAACCGCTGGTGGAGTTTCTGACTGTTAAATGCCGACCATTCTACATTACATGCAAATTCACGGCTGTGTTCATACTCTGTATTAACATCACACCAAGCGCTAATGCTACCAATGTGTTAGCTGAACTTTACAGAGCCTATAATGTGTGTGCGCTAAATGTAACCTGTTTCGTATGTCGTTTTTATATAATGCCGTTTTTATATATTTTAAATGTGTAACACCACTTGAGCCACAGTGAAACGTTGTTTCGTGTATATGGCTGAAATGACAATTAAACACATTTGAGTTGACTTGACTGCCTCACTGTCTATGTCCGTAACTGGTAGGCGTGGCTTGGGAGTGGACTCGTAGGGAAGTGAAGCAAGTGCATTCTGAGAGTTGTTGTCTTTCATCCACATGAGCCAAAAATACATTTTCTAGCTTTTCTCGGTCTAGAAGGCGCCAACTTCGGACAAAATGTCACATTTCTACTGCATAAATGACCCAATTTAATACATAGTCATCTTTCCAGCGGTGAAATATCCCTTTAAGCTACAGAAACTAAAGCTATATTGCGTAGTTTCTGTCGCCCCACAAGGAATTCTAAGTAATGACAACAACACTGTTGGCACGTCCACTTGATACAAGCCTTCCGTGATCACGCACCGCCCCTCCCCCTCCTCAATGCAGTTGCTAGTAGCCAAGGAGGACACGGAGGATTAAAAAAAACAAGATGGACTCTTCAGAAGAGGTAATTATCTTCACTTGAGTTTCTGCGCGGGAAAGTCGCCGGATGCCACAATCTTCTGAACATAGCCATACTGAGAGATCCAGAGAGAGTTGTGTGGAGCTGATAGTCTTAATTAACTTTGTAGAAACTCATTTGGCAATGGCTTGAATGTAACTTCATTAATATCAAAACTTTAGGCACTACAGCTTTAAATAACTTGTCACTTCTTATAGACTCAACAGTGGAATAAAATAACACCAAAGCATCAACACAGAGATGTAATGAAACAATATAAACTCCACAGCAACTACAGCCAACAACACTTTTTAAAGCATGACGAGAGCAGCAGAGTTTTTACACACCACATAGTGTACACACAACGCTGCGTGATAGACAACGCAGGGGTTGCTGGTGTTCTCATCTGGAGAGTGAGTTCAGTGAGTGTGCTGTACTTAACTGTCTGCAAATATTCTGCAAGTCTTGAGCCCCGCAAAGTCCTCCTCAGTCTGCTCCAGGTTCAACCTCCCTGCTCGTTCATTCTCAAAGCACAATATAACCTAATGTATATCCACTCAGCCTCTCTGTCCCAGTATGACTTCAATATCCACGTAAAAACACACAAAAGCAGAGACTGATGCCATGTTCATGTTATGTACTGTAGGATGGGAAAGGTTTGCATGTGTATGCACATTAGTATACTGGTTATTTTATTTGTGGTTTTGAGGGAAATCCTTGCCATTGCTTCCATCCATCTATCCCACAACATGAACGCCACATTATAACAAGTGTAATATTCATACTGAATGAGTAGTTCTCCAGCAGATGTGCGGGCAAGTGGAGGTAAAAAATACATGCATACATGCATGATTAAAACTGCTTGAAATTGTTTTCAATTTTAGCTTGAAGGGTGGACTGGAGCAGATAAGGGGACAAGTATTTTTTTCTTTTTTTGTGCTTTTGGACAGCTTTAGCACCGAGTCAGAAATATTAAAGCTTTTAGATTTACAGTTGTACAATAATTACCACTTGAGGTTGCTGTAAGGAATTTCAACATGTCAGTAAGTGGTAATAATAGTAAGACATGATGTGAACGTGGCAGGAAATTGGGGATGAGAAAAGAGATGGAAATGATAGCTCTTTGACAATAATCAGGCGATGCCAGAATGCAGGAAATTAGATTTTTGAACGCAAAAATATTCGGAAAGAAAACCTCCACTCAGTTTGTTTTTGAAATGCTCTCAATTCTGGATTCTGCTAAATTCATCATAGGAGCAGGAGAGTTGACAACCAGTGACGGAGCATGCGGCAGTTTTGAAAGACAGCTGACTTCAGGAAACACACTCCAAGTGGTTCATTGTGATTCCAGCAGCATCCAAAGCCTGGCTCAGCAAACTCTCATTAAGGCTTGAGAAGAACAGCCTTTGAGCTCATAGGCCAAACTGCAGACTCACATTAGAAAGCGGAAATTGGAAGGGAAGAAGCTCAAGACGCAATTGTAAATGAGTTAACCTGAATGGATTGTTAGCTACCAGAGAAGTTTTAAAGGTCCCATGGCAATGAAAACTTTATGATGTATTTTAACATTAATATGCGTTCCCCCAGCCTGCCTATGGTCCCCCAGTGGCTAGAAATGGCGATAGGTCTAAACCAAGCCCTGGGTATCCTGCTCTGCCTTTGAGAAAATGAAAGCTCAGATGGGCCGATCTGGAATCTTTCCTATATGACGTCATAAGGGGAAAGGTTACCTCCCCTTTCTTTGCTTTGCCAGAGAATTTGGCCCGCCCATGAGAAAGAGAGAGACATCATGGTGTTGGTCAAGGCCACATCCCCACCCTCCACCTTGCCCTCCACTCTCTCCTCCTCAATAACATTTAAAACTACAGACACAGAAATGGCACATCCTAAGGAAAGCTCATTGTGGGACTGGCTCGTAGTGGCTGTATTTCTGTACCAAGGCTGAATTTCGGGAAAGAGACTTCAGATAGAGTATTAGGGGACCACTGAGGCCTATATTAAAGCATCCAAAAAGCAGCATATCATAGGACCTTTAAGACATTAGGGCCCCTGTTTGGGGAAAAACGTTTTTTACCTTTATATAAAAATGATCTGTATCAATCTTTTTCACTATAATGAGTTACAAATTCATGATTAGACCTTTCTCTATATTCTGAATCCCTTTACCTCTCCCATACTCTTGTGTTCAAAAGAACTTTCACTCTTTGGTCCCATGTTCTTTATTTGTCCCTTCAGGAACAATTGTTGCATCTGCTGCCATGGCCTTAAGACTTTTAACAACTAGGGACTGTTACTGTAGATACTTCTTACACTTGTGATTCAATTTTAAGTCATTCTAGATGAATGGCTCCTAAACGTTTTGAAACCATGCCACATGTCACATAACATACTGTACATGGCCTTATAACAATGTATCGCGCACGGTTGTGACGCTCAAAAAAATGTATCCACTGATTTACAGACATCATGTTTGCCATTTTAGTCTACAGGAAAAAGTCTTTTTGGGCCAGAGGGGAACACGTGAGGGGCCAGGAGTTGCAATTCCCCTGTTTGGCCATTATGTTCAATTTTCTTCAAAGCCCGGTGCACTTCCTGGGGGGCCTGGGTCCTGACCAAGCGCCCGTATGTGACGAGTTGGTAAGGAGAATGTGTTGGAAATAGACAGAGGAAAAAGGTTTACAAAGAGCGTGTGGATTAAAAAAAAGGAGACATGAAAACTATGAACAACAACAATAATACTACTGATAATGACAATAATAAAAAAAAAATCCACATTATATGATATTGTTATAGCCTATTTCAATTTATATTTTTAAATTCTCCCTCTCAAGTTTCAAAAAATCAAATGTCCATCTTTACTCTACAGCAGGGCTGTAGTCAAGTCCACCTTTGTCGAGTCCAAGACAAGTCCAAGACCAGGACTAGTCGAAACCAAGTCCAAAGAGGTTTAAGTCCAAATGAGAGACAGTCAAGATTGTAGAAAGAAAGGGTGAAAATTGGCCACATTATTTACTTAAAATATAAAATGGAAATGTTCCCATTCTTGAACTTATTACTTGTCCTGAAGAATTCAAAGTACAAAGTGCTCACTGACATTAGATGTACATGTGTTCGAAACCGTTCCCTATCACGATTAATTTAATTCACTATAAAATGTACAATGCACTGCTAATTTGAGTGTACGTACGATGTATACCACAATGCAATGCGGCCGCATTTTCCCAGAGGAGAAGAAGAAGCAGAAGTCACCAAGAAAACTGAAAGAAGAAATGGAGCTGACCTTCATTTTCTAAACAGTGGAACTGTAACATGTAACATATATACAACATTTTAGTATCCTACTGGGTGCTCGGTTTGTTTCAGGGACGTATTAGAAGTATTTTTGTTTCAGTTTGTTTACATGATGCTGGGCGCGCCCGCCTCCGTCACACAAACAACGGGCACATCTACTGACCCAAGTCACGCGCAACGATGTGTTTTCAGTGTCCGAAATCTGGTTTGGTCGTTCCCTATATAGTTCATTATTTAATAAACACTAGGGAATAGTGAGTGAGTGAATGAGGGAACGGTTTCGAACACAGCTATTGCGTAGGTGGCCAAAATGAAAATGATTGCTATCTGATGATTGAGGAAGCTTACTGTATATGATGCAGCCAGGCGTATACCAGGCCACCAATCTTGATGCCTGTTCTAGATGGATTTTGAATTAAACTAATACCTGTTTTCTGAACGAGCGCGCTTCATCAATGGTTTTGTTTTGAAGGAGGAAGTTATTTTAGAATAAAAGCATATAGTGCCGGACTCGGTCGAGACCAACTACAATATTTGGCGAGTCCAAGACGAATCCGGACTCAAGTACTAGGGCCCTGCTCTACAGTTCACAGACCAAACACATTTTTGGAAGTTTCCATGGCAACAGAGTGACAACTTCCTGTCTCTCAAAAGTGCCACAGAGATGAGCACGAGATGACTTCATTGGCATCGCTTATTCAGGTGACACTTTAGTGTTGTAGCGGAGTGGACCGTTTCACTTTATTCACCTCGCTGTGTCTGCATTTATTCTTCACTTGCACTCGATACTTTGCTGTACCTTCCTACCTCAGGCAGCTCTTGCAGCAAATGTGAGGTAATCACAGGTGAAAGAGCTACGGTGTTCTTTGGATTAGCGTCCCTGCATCTCCCTCAGCCAGTCAGACTAAAAACAGCTGTCTACTGTATGAATCTACAGTTTCTAGATGAGGCAGACGAACCCCTGCCAAGATCAAAAGAAGCATCTGAGCTTATGTCTATATCAGAAGCTCACAGATGCAAAGGATTCCACCAGCTCCCTGTGAAACCGAGATCAGATCTAAAAAATCTGCCTTTATTCATTTTTTAGACGTGACACTTTTGAAGTGTGTGTGTGTCACAGTTTCATCACATGTTTGACCATGTTGCTAAAAGTCAGCTCTGCACCTTTTTATGCGGGAGAAGCACCCTCATGTAGGATTTATGCCCCATGTAGACATGACAGATTAATTGTCTTCTGCTGTTCTTGTCAACACCAGGGCATCCATTCTTCATGTTGATGCCCTGACAATATGCACAAGCATCAATCAAAGATCATCTTCAAGTAAAGCAATCATGGAAAAGGCAAGTCGACACAAACAATAGATGTTCTTGTCTCAACAAGAAAACAGCACATAGGGAAGAACACAGCAGAGGAAGTATCAAAGCAGTATGACGATTTTGCTGCAAATGAACACCAGAGGGCAGAGTAGCATGCTTTTCCAACCTCCAGCTCAATGCATGGGGTGATGCACATGTAGTAGATATGCCTGGTTAAGAGGAAATTGCCAATACGTCTGAACTAATAAAGTGCAAAACAGCCTCTGCAGAGACAAAATGAGGATTTGCTAAAGTCACAAGGGTCTTATCCCAATGTTAATTAAAAAGGAAACTGCATTCAGTGCAATTCATTAGAGAGAAATTAAAGAAATAAGCATGCAAAGTCAGTCAGTCCATAAATCATCTTCAAATCAGTATTTATTTAGCAACTTTTTGCTCTGCAGCCATCTTTAAATGTTGATGATAGTAGGCTCAGAAAGCATGTTTTGATTCAGTTACATTTCTGTGCAGGGGGAGGGTAGTCAACTCCACTGGGTAATACAGTATTCATTATCGTCAATGCTTTGTTTTGTGTCTGTGTGGTGAACCTTCACATGTTTCAGTTAGGTGCCTCACAGTAAAGATGCCAATGTTGCACAAATTCATTCCTCATCAGATCACACATAGCTGCACAAAGCGAGATTTATGTAATATGATTTAGAAATAATTGAGTTGAAACATGAGTTTTCTGACCTGGCTGCTCTTTGACAAAAGGAAAATATAATAATTGACTATGTTATTATTTATGCAACGAACAAAATATACAATATAAATATGTCTGGGACCGTTACAACCACATTTGCCTAATAAGGCAGGAGCTAAATCTAATCATTAAAGAGGGAAAAGGTAACACCAGATATGCATAAAGGTAACTAGCCTAGCTTAACAAAGTTGCAGTATAATTGCCATTTTTTCAGCCTAAGTTGGCGTGCCTTGATGTTGCCAACTCAGGCAAAAACCTGAAACCTGAAGAAGCAGTGAGTGACTACACGTCAGCTTAAAAGGTCCAGTGTGTAACGTGTTTAATTGTTCATTATCAAAATCTGTGTTGCCCGTTCACAAACTTGTCATTTTTCATGAATATTTACCACCGCCATCAATTCCAAGTATTCCTATTGGCTTGAAATGTTACATTTGCATTCGCATGAACTGGGGTAGACGCTCCATATTCATGCTCCATCTTGAAATACATTAGCCGGTAAGGGACATACAGGACATACTGCTCTGCCTTTCGTGATTTCGCTGTCACGTGATAAAGTCACAATGCTGCTAATGCTGCTAATGGGTATCGTAGTTTCCCGGCCCCGGCAAGATTGAAGAAGGAAACATGGAGGACCACATATATTCAAAATCCAAATTTCAGGAACAGGAGTCTTCTTTGCCCAGAAAAAGAAAAAGGATATTGAAAAGAACAAGAGACTGATTTGAACTGCATGGTGCAAGAGAGTTGATTGCGATATATGATCTCAACGCTAGATGGGAGAAATTCCTACACATTGGACCTTTAAAGCCAGCTAGTTAGATAACCTTACCTTAAACTACGTTACCAACTTTTCCCTCTTTCCTGTTATTGAAAAATCCACTTTGATGCGCCAACATCCCAGTAATTTAGTTTGTTAAAGCACATAAATAAAGCAGTAACTAAATATAATCCTAATGGAGAGAAAGTAAAGTAATCTTGCTAAAGATAACTAGCCTAGCTTAGCAGAGAAACAGTAAATGCCCTATTTCAACAAACGGTGGCGTATCCCTTTCAGAGACAATTAGGACAATTGTGTGATACTTAAATGCATTAACTAACCATACCAGTTACCATAAAACTAGCTCCTTTAATTCATGGACAAGAAAGCTGAAGAAGACATATTTTGTCTGTAGTCACTGTTTTTTACAAGTTGCTGCTCTCTGCCTCACATAGTTTGATCTGATGCAAGAAGTGTCCATAGTTTCTCTTGGTCAAATCCTTCTTTATCACAGTCCTACGTTGTGATTTAAACAGATAAGACAGTGTATTTGTACATTCATGACCATATAACTCTTCCCTTATAAAAAGACACAAATGGCTTCCCAGGTGTTTGGAGCGGTTCGAAGGAGATGGAGGGATTTGAGAAGAGAGATTTAAAAAAAAAAAAAAAAAAAGAGGAAAAACAGAGACAGATAGATGGACAGACAAGGAAGGAGCGAAGGTAGGAAGTTTTGGAGGAGATGGAGGACGGCTGGTGCATATCGGGATTGATGCTGTGAAGGTGACCTGGGATTACTCTGGTCCTATTCCACAATCTCATCCTGGTATCTGAAACTCATCGCCCAGCGGAATGAGCTCAGCTGTCCACATCCCTAAGTAAGTCTTCGGCTGAACCCCCAATCTACCCAGAGCAAGAATGTAAGCTGGGCTAGCGGATATTCTCTTTTTTTTTTTTTCAACAGACAATGCCTTGAATGTTAGTTCGCAGTAGATTTGGATGGCGACATTTGGTCGCAGGAAGCCGGAGAAAACTTATAATGATGCCCTTTACTTTAGCTTTCGCTGGAAATCCATGCAGTGCTCAAAACATTATCACAGAATGAAAAACCTATATGACAGATGGAGGTGATGTTAGGTAACACACACAAGGTTGAAAAGGGTGTTGCTACTGGCTATTTTTCCTATCATTTTGTGCATTTAACATTTAACAAGACTTCTACACAATAACCCAACAAGGCAGTTGCAGCAAAAGTATTTTCCATTCTGTAGAATGATTCTATTTTACATTTTGGTTGCAGGGTATCCCTTTCCTAGGATATTTTTAAATCTAGAGGCCCACATTTACAACACATTCTCACTCCCAACGTTCTCCCTATGAAGTGAAACTACTTAAGAATTATTCAGATTACAAAGTGAAGTGATTGCATTGGTAGTAGTCTATATCAAGGACGTTCCACGTCTGGGATTGCTCCGGTGCTGCCGTTAATTCCGACGGATGCATGTCTTTTCAGCCGATGTCCGTTTCCTTCTGCTTTCTTTGTGTTGGAATTTTAAACTCTGGTGGATTCATGAGGACTATGGTTAACTGCTCCTCAGATCTCTGCAGGGTAAATCCAGACAGCTAGCTAGACTATCGGTCCATTCTGAGTTTTCTGTTGCACGACTAAAACAACTTTTGAACGTACACATAATCCACTAAAACAAGTTCTTTCCCGAGGCTATTTTGCAGCGGCACCGTGGCTCCGTGCGAAGCTTAGCGCCGCCCAAGACGATTGTGATTGGTTTAAAAAAATGCCAATAAACCAGAGCACGTTTTTAAAAGAAATAAACACCTTCAACTAAATGTCAAACTGACTAGTTAAGACAAGTTCAAGGTGGCCCAGTGGTTATGGCTTCACATATTGGACAGTGTTGACACCATGTGCTCATCAGCATTTGTCAAAGTGTCCTTGAGTAAGATGCCAAACAACTTGCCAACTCAGCACAACCCACCCAGAATAAAACCATCAGTTACTTTCCAAAAATAACCTTCCAAAAGATAGACACCCATCCATTCTGACAAAAAAACTTTAAAAAAATCATTTAATCCTTCAACAATACTGTCCTACTTAAGAATAGCTCCTCTAACTCGTACCAGCTGTCAATCACTCCGGATCGGAGCATCAACTTAATGTGTAAATATAAATGAGAAATCAACAGATGTAATGGCAAGATACAACTATAATTGCTTTCTTGAGATTGCCTGCAGACATTGTGCTAGTCAATAATAAAAGATAAACTTTAAGAATAAAAAAAGTCCCCATACATAATAGAAAACATGTTCGTCCTACTTTTAATTAGTTGTAGTGTTGCGCTTCCTCGATGTTCTGGTGATGCACTAAATGTCATCGCACACACAAAAACCTATAGGCCCTAAAAAGCATTTTCAGTAATTGCAATCAAATTTGGTTGGAGTTAATGAGCTCTAGCCCACAGTCACTCAAGAACAAAATAGCAACCGCAGATGTACTTATGAAACCAGATTGATTTGGTGAGCTCGGTGTGATAAAACTCTCCTGCCTTACTTGGCTGCAGCCTGTATTCATCAGCCGCGCTTTCTGGCAAGCCAGAAAAAAGGAAGAAATGGGAAAACAGCGGCAGGTAGCTGGGTAGAGCCAGAGCTGATGGAAGAGAGGGGAGATTGAGAGAGAAATAGAAAGAGCCTGGGAGGGAGGAGAGCGATGCTGAATAGATGGGGGCTGAGAGGGAGTCAAAGAGGTATTGACATGGTAAGAACTGGGGAGAGCGGGGATTTACATTTCATTTGAATGGGATGATGAGCGGCACACGGAGGCAGGGAGATGGGCGAGTGGCAGGGAGATGGGAGAGTGGAACTCCCGCGGCCCTGCGGTGGAGCTGCCTTCAACATAAATACTTGCCATTTCCAACCAATCAATTCAAGGGGACACGCTCATCATGTGCTTGTTTTTTACTCTGTTCTGTCTCTCTTCGGCTCTCGCTGCTATAATTGCTTTGCTTATGCAGGGTCACATGGGTGATATATGGAGTCTGTCTGCACGCCAAAACATGCTCGCAGCACCACTCCTCTTTGTACGTGTGTGCTGTATGTGTGTGTGTTTGTGTGTTAAAGCTTAAGGGCAGCTTTAATTAAAAAACAACTTCTTATTGTAATAGCTTTCTTGTTGTAAGCCGCAGCCTTCTCGTGGTTGAGTCTTGATTAATGAGATTATCATACGGTCGTCCCCTTGTTGTTCCCACTCCCAAAGTACCGGCAGCGAATAAAAAAAGCAAAACAAAAGAACTTCGTACAGCCTTTGGACAAAAAACAACTTTGTATCTGGTGGATTCCTGTCAGACCTGAGACCCAACAATTCATTCAAACCGTACGACAATATAGGTTTTTTATTGCTACCCTCTAATATGACCCAAAGGAGAATGTTTCATAAATTTAGTGGTGGCAGGAGATATGACCCACAGGAGCTTTTTCCTTCCTCATATCTAAAACAGAAAACGTTAACGGTCACAGTTTTAAACACGTTAACATTGTGAAACGGTCACAGTTTGGTTAGCGTTAGGCATCAAAACTACTTAGTTAAGTTTAAAAAACGATCAGGCTTTGGGTGAAAATATTATGTTACTGCAATTCCGGTTACACATGTGGCGCAAAACATGACGTAGCTCCGCTTGTTCCGTATGCAGTTCGAAAAACTAACCGTTTACTTTTATTCTCAAACTGGACACGAACCCCGGTCTCCTGGGCAAAAGTAATGTGTTTGTTCGATCTAGTCTATTATCCACGACATTCTACTTCTGGGATTGCTCTGGTCCCGTCGGAAATTCTGCCGGATATCCTTCTTTTTGGTCGGATGTCGGTTACCTTCTACTTTCTTTGTGTTGGAATTCTAAACTCCTGTTGATTTCTGAGGACTATGGTTAGCTGCTCCTCAGATCTCTGCAGGGTAAATCCAGATAGCTAGCTAGACTATCTGTCCAATCTGAGTTTTCTGTTGCACGACTAAAACAACATTTGAACGTACACATGTTCCACCAAAACAAGTTCCTTCCCGAGGCTATTTTGCAGAGGCACCGTTGCTCCGTCCAAGACGATTGGGATTAGTTTAAAGACATCCCAATAAACCAGAGTTTTTTCTCCCATTCCAGAACGCTGTGTGGACTAGCCAGACCATCCTCCGCAGCGCTGTGGAGGAAGGTCTAGCAATGCGAGACTAGTTTGAACCAATCTCTACCCCTTACACGGAATTTGCTTACTTTCTGCTTTGCTCCCGTCAAAATTACTACGACCACTAAACATATTATTGTAACCCTGGCTACTGTGGCACCACCTGATGCAGGAGGACACCTGTGATCCAGAAAAACATTATAACAAGAGGATTGTAAAAGAGAAGAAGTCAAGAGTGCTCCGCGTGCTCCGCGTGCTCCGCTTCTCGTCACCGAGGGCTCGTGCAGCTGCTGATTGACACGCGAGCGAGCACCCGCTCCAAACCACTTTCAATTAATCTTCTCTGCCCCTGCACCACTCATACAATAAGAAGCTCTACTCTTTTTTGTCTTAATCGGTTGCATGTTTTCATACAAAATGAGCTATACACACAACCTTATCACAGCTGAATATTTCATCCATGGAGTGTTAGAGGCTATATTTCACGTAGTCTTGATTTGGGTGGTCATTTACCTGCTGAATTAGAGTGCCGGCACCTTTTTTGGTCCAATTCAGGCACTGACTTGAACAAACGACTGTTTTTCAAACGTGGCTGTTTTTCATGGGAAGAAAGTCTCCTGAGATGAGATAGGGGAAGACTTTTTTAAAAATTCAGCTGCAGAATCTGAATCACTGCTTTTATTCTGATAAAGAAAAGATAAATGATAAATATTTGTTTTTGGGTTTTGAAATTGTGGATCTAAGCTTCGCAAGACGGACTGTGAAAGAGAGAGGCAATGTTACACTTAAGCAAGGTCAAAATGCTCAGACATGATCTAATTTTTGAAAAAGAAAAGTGCTTCAAATGCAGTAAACTGTCTATGTTTCTTTTAAAAAGGCTATCTGTTCCACTTAGTAACAGATACTCACAGGTATGCAAAGGCTGTAAAATGGATAGCTGTGAATGAAATGGTAAGAATGGTTGAAAACAGCTTTAGGATAAAAGCCTCTTCATACATTCCCTGTGCATCATGATGGTCTCTTGTTGCAAGGTCACCTGCACTTCTTTAAAGAGATGCCAGACATTTGAGAACTAAATTAACATCATCCTGGCATGTTATTTCTTCTCTGGAATAGAAAAGGAGACAACCTGGAGATGAACTGAAGAGATCCCAAATGTGAGATCCAGGGTTTTTAAACAAACGTGAATGACATCATGTTTTTCACTGAATGCCAATTACTACACCTCCACTCCACTGAAGGGACAAACTAACCATCAACAAAATAATGCATAAATTCCATATTTTCCACATTGATTTTATAAGTCTGTCTGTCTGTTTGTCTAACACAATCTCATTGCACCCTCTCCTTCTGGAATGGTTTACTGACACCCGAATGGAGAATAAGCTCATGCCAACTCCTAATATTCAGTACATAGTGGATGGAAACAAACAATATGGCTTTCTTTTACCGACATTAAGTGCTGCCTTGGACCAAATCATGAAAAATAGACTTTGTGCCATGTCCATTTGATTTTTTTCTTTTATATTTTAATTTGTTGCTTTTTACTTGTTGTATGTTTTGCAGATATGAATATCCCTTTGCCTTTGATTTTGAATGGAGTTCTTGACATTACAGCAGTGAGAGAATTGGTCTCAGTGTGACTTCACTTTCCATTGGTTCTTCCACTTGTATCTCTGAAAACTCTAAACCAAATGAACCATGAAGAATTTAATATAAAGTTCAGCCCTGATGATGCAGCCTGAACAATAATGACACAAATCAGAAAGGATGTGCGGCAACAACAATAGTAACATTGGGAACATCAGGCAATGCACCCTGGAAATACCTACTGAGTAATGAAATCAAATAGTATTTGGGAAATAAACTGTTTAATATGTATATAGTTTGTTCTCTAATGGATCCAAATAGAAAAAGAGTTCAGTTTCAACAGACCCTGTCCTCCGTGACATTTCCTAGTACTGATAGTCATACTGATACTGATTTCCAAGAACAAGGGCTTTCAGCTAACAAGGATTTTGGTAGGAACTCAAATCATGTCTCTCTCTGCACATATTAGGTATTCATAAATGGTTTGCTTTGTGTCTGTCAGTCTGGCTTAGGTTTATACATTGTGTAGGCTATCTTGTAAGAGGACATTTTTGAATCAGGAACTTTGATTGTTATAGTGCAGACTTTTGACAAAAGATAGTTTTTTCTGTCTGCGTAATAAACACAGAGACCGCGCTGAAATATCCAAAGCTGTTGTCACAAACAATCTTTTGTGTTATTAAACAAGGGCACCAAAAAGCATCAAAAAGGGTGTTTTTGTCTTTTTAATATCACCATATTTAAGCATTTCAGGAAACTGGCTCAAGGTATTTTCATTTACATAACTTCCATCTGATAAAAGAAATTAAAACCTTTCAGGATTAAGGAATGGTGTCTTTTGAAAAGTTTCCAGCTCCCATTTTCCGTCATGCTGAGCCACATAAATTAATTTGATCAATGGCCAGTCAGAAAGAACTAACCGAAAATGCTATATACAAATGAGTTTATTGAAATGGAACAGGATCTCTTTTTTTTCTCTCCACCCGCTTTAGTTGAAGTCACTGTATGATAGTTTAAGGAGGGAGCGAGTCGCATAAAAATTTCTTTATTATATTTCAATCTCTGGGCAATAAAAGCCACGGTCCCCATGAAAGACCAGCACACCAGGGTGCCCAATGGCATGAAATACAGCATATTCTTAAAAGCTATCCCTTTCAGCTCTTGCACCCTCAGACATGTCAAGATGATATGCTTCTTAACTGCTCCAATTTTCATGACATGCTTGTGTGTTTAGCCTATAAAGCTCCCAGATAGTGCAAGATTAATCATAAATATAACTGATGATTAGACTGATAATTAATACTATCAGTAGGCTAGTTCAATAATTTAAATATAGTGCATAAACAATGCTTTAAACCTTTCCTCTAACATGTGAATGTGTTTTTTTTTTTTTTTTACAATAAGGCTAAATAAACTCAAACTTTGTTTAAATGTAGCTGATCTCTCCTATTTGTCACGAGCACACATTTAATCATTTATCTGTTTCCAAAGTAACATTTCCCCTTTTCCTCACCCCACCAATGCTAATAAGAACATAAGGTAGCAGTGTACAGTCTGTGCACTAGCTATCTTAAAGTGATGGTTCGGAGTAATTCACCCTAGGGTCCTTTGCACCATGACCCAGAAAAAAAAACCCCAAACTTTTTTTTCAAAACTTGTCACCGAAGTTGGGAGCGTAGTTAGTTCGCGTAGCGTTATAGCTGCTTAGCGCGGGGCGGCTAATGGACCCACGTTTGTATCTTGTAAGTTACCCCACTAATAATGCCCGAAATGATACCAAACGTCTACAAGTAGTACAAATAAAACGATGGATTGGAAAGTTTGTAAGTACACCAGAAGTTTATGTAAATAACAATGGCCTGCTGGCTTCTGCTCTCTGCTGTTGTTGTTGCTGCTGTAAGACGACGGCTGTGACGTACGGTTCGAAGTGTTCATAAACTTCTGGTGTACTTACAAACTTTCGAATCCATCGTTTTATGAGAGCATAACCTATTTGTACTACTTGTAGACGTTTGGTATCATTTCGGGCATTATTAGTGGGGTAACTTACAAGATACAAACGTGGGTCCATTAGCCCCTGCGCTAAGTTATTCAGCTGATAACGCTACTCTAGCTAACTCTCCCAATGTTCGACCCAGGTGAAAAAAGCTTCTGGGGGGGTGTTTGGCTCGAGGTCATGGTGCAAAGGACCCTAGGGTGAATTATTATTTTGGGGAAAGTAGTCTCAAAGCTCTAAGCTTTATTTCTAAATTTCCTAAAGGCTACTATACAGGTCAACATAGCTACAAATCTAGCATGGCCATTATATTTCATGTAGGCAGCATTAAAAGTCATTGTTTTGTGACCAAAGCATGACATTTACTGGTAAAACATGTTAAGCTCATGTTGAGTGGGCTGCGCGAGCAAAGATCACAGTATGAACGCCACACACACACACACACACACACACACTAAATAACAAATTACATTTGTAATCGAAGCTCAGGGGATAAAATCACAGATTACAAAGCTTGGATTCAGGGGTGGGTTCATTTGACTGCCTCCAGTTTCTCTCATGAAAATCTCACCTGGAGACAGCAGGTAAATTTAGCCTCCCTCACAGTTAATTAAAAGGGTTTTGTGGCTTCAAGTTGTTAATCAATGGACGAGGAAGAGGGTTACTGTGGCCCTCATGACTTATGACTTATCTTTTGCACTGGAAGTTATCTAGCCAAGTAACATTTGAAGACACACTGAAATGAATTGTTAAAATTAGAATATTTTGTGGTGACGTCTGCAGCCCTATGTGACACAGCAGTTTACATTGATATCACATTCTTTTTCTGCCTCTGCATTAAAGCTCTCCTCCTGCCCGTTCTCTCCCTGACATTTGTTTTTCTAAGGCCACTTTCAGTGTTTTTCACTTTTGTTATCCTTTTTGTCAAGTTTGGAGTCAAAGTTAACCAAAATGAAGCTGTAGTGAAATGTCGAGAGGTGAGAAGCACAACCTTTAGACATTTGCAGATGTAATCAATCAGGTTGACAGCTGTGCCAAGAACACAGCTCGGGTTGCCTGATGCTTGTAAAACACGGCAGAACTGGGCCATGTAAGAAAGCCGGAGCTATCATAATCATGAAAGTAATTATTTTCAAAACTTCATCATAGAAAAGACCAATTAAGAAAAGGGGTCAAAGCGTGAGGTCAACGTCTGGCCTCGCAATGTTGGTAGGAGCAGTTCAGCTGAGAAGGTCATGGTCATGATCAACATGCTATAAAGCTGTGTGGGTTACGTGCAGGATATAGACTCCGGAATAATTAAAATAAAAAATGCACGAGTATGGGCATTATACGTACAATATGTAAGATTTCTGCATTAAAATGTCCAAAAAGGACTATATGTTTTGTTGAGTACTTACACTATCCCAAATGTTTACAACAATGTACAAACACTGGACGTTTCGTTTGGTCGCCTGTCAGTCATCCCCAACCACACCCGCAAAGTAAGTCTCTTAGCGACAGATAGTCTAGCCAGCAGTCTGGATTTACCCTGCAGAGATCTGAGGAGCAGTTAACCAGAGTCCTCATAAATCCACCGGAGTTTAAAATTACAACACAAACAAATAGAAGGTAACGGACATCCGGCTGAAAAGAAGGACATCTGGTGGAATTTCCGGCGGCACCGGAGTAATCCCGAAAGTGGAATGTCGCTGGTATAGACTATGTTACAACAAACCCCTTTTCTGCCGGTGGTGAAAACATCCAAAATGTGAAATATATTGCGTTTTTAGCTGCTGGCTAAACTTGCTTGCTCGCTAACTGGTCAGCTACCAATACAAATCGAATCAAGAAAAATTTAACTATGTGGGAGACTGCAGCTATTTCATTAGAGTGATATGGATTAACGTTACTAAATGTAACGTGAATAAAACTTGAATGGATGAACTCGTCTGTGAATGGATACATTTTAATCAGCAATGGTTTTAACAACTCCAATAATCCCATGCAACTTTGCAATGTTATCATAAGTGTGTGTTTACAAACATTGGCTTGATGGAGAGACCCCTAGCGGCAAAAAATTACATATTGTACGTTTAATAAAACTATGTCCAGTGAGAACACCTGACAGCAGAGAGTGAGAAGGCTTTAGGATGTGCCCAAACTGTCCACTCTTAATAAAAAAGGGAAATAAACAGACACAGTCCTCCTGGATTCAAGACATGAGCTTAAAAGAGTTTGTCAACACTGTCATCCACAGCTCAGGCCTGTTTTCTATTATATTTTCGATTCAACTGGAGGGTCTACAGGGAGCTGATTGGCAAGTAATTGACGGACAAGGATTTAAAGAGCTTTTATTAACAATTGCTGACATTAGGAGAAACTCATAAGAGGTAAAAACAGGAGGGTATACATCAAAAGGGAAACACATCGGTGGTAGAAAGGTTTAAGAACGGGATCGACTCTTGGAGAATCTGATATATAAAGTTTGTGGAATTTGTCCATCAATGCTATTTGCATGCTATATGCTATCAATGTGTTCTTTCTGAGAGTTGAATAAAAAAATCAATATCAATCTCATGTCTGCGCATGAAGTACTGAGCTGGAGCTTAAAAATGAATGTAAAAATATGTTTGTGCTTTTAGTTGGAGCTAAACAACGTAACTTTTTCTCTGCGACAGCTGGTAGTAGTGACTTGATGATGCCATGTTGGGTGGTACCACCAGTGTTTATGCAGGGATTCATGAAACTAGATATAATGTGTTACTTATAGGGATGCTAACTCTTGTAGTTTTTCTAATCGATAGCCGACCATCGCTAACCCATCATTAACCATTAACTGACTGATGTCAGTCCCAATACACTCGTCCGGGATGTACGGACATCCTCTCAGAGCTCCGCAGGCAGCTGTGGACTTGTACGGGTCGCGCAGCCAGATGTTCCGTGCATTGTTGTGTACACATGCAGCCACTTCTGGAACCGCTGTGAGCGCCGTCCAGCGAAGTGCCACAAACGTAGCAGAAAAAAAGAGCCACTTGCTCAGATGTTAGCATAAGAAGTTGTGTAAAGTGATAATATATCAATGTTCTGCGTCTGTCAGGTTGTTGTAGAGTTATTCTGCCATCTAGTGGCCAAAAAATATAAATTAATAGACCTTTAATGGTGTGTTGACACAAAACGCAAACATTCGGAATTCGCGACACAAATGAAACGAATGATGAAAAAAAGAGCCACTTGCTAGTGCAAAGTTTGCACTAGCAGGTTAACTAGCAGTTAAGCAATATATTGTATAGGCTATTTTTCTTTTACAATGCAAAAACGTTTTTAATTACTTTTAAATTCTTGTTTTAATAATAGTGTTTTTATTAAAAGAACTTTAGGAAGGCATTCGGCAATGTCAACAGATAAGCTCATCAGCGCACACGGGGCAACAAGCGCACATTAACACAGGCACAAGAAGCCCAATCATATAGCCAATTGAAATTAAATTAACATAGGCCTACCAAAAATGCCTTATCACGCTGATGTGACCGAGCCCGACCCAAACCCGAACATCATTTCTAAATATCTGTCCAAACCTGGCCTGGCCCGTCGGGTACCGTCGGGCTCGGTTATCGGTATCCATCCTCTAATCTGGTGGGCATTGGAGAATGGTTCCCTGTGAAGTTTTGGCCCTTTTTTTTTTTTTTTTTTATGAATTGGTCCTTGTTTTATTTATTTCACGCACTAGCACTCATGTAACACATTTGGTAGACCTCAAGGAGGCACACACAATGCATTCTGAACTGAATCTTTTGAGAGAGGTCCAAGGCTGAAGGGTAGGGCAAAGAGTCTCCATGACACATGTTGCATTTTAATGCATACTCATAATGTGCCGCTCAGCAGTCACACACGTTTAACAATTATTGGGAGCAGGTCATGACTTGCCATCTGCTAAATTAGATGATTTATTTTGTTTAGAGGTTGATGGATCGCAATGTTAAACTGAAAATGTTACTTGAGTAAAAGTATGTAAGTATCATCAGGAAAATGTACTTAAAGTATTAAAAGTAAAAGTTCTCAATGCAGAAAAATCCTCACATTTTAGAATCTGGAAACGGTCCAAACAGTTATGTGTTTAATCATGTGGCTAATCCTTTCAGCTGGCCTTGTAGGCCTGTATATTGTCGGGTAGTTTAATTTATAATAAAACAAAAGATTTTATAAACTACATGTGTTTTGTGTGCAAAACTCTTAATTAGTAAAATAACTAAAGCTTTCGGATTAATGTAGTGGGGTAAAAAGTACAATATTTCTCTCTGAAATGTAGTGGAGTAGAAGTAGAAAGTGGCATGAAAAGAAAAGACTCAAGTGCAAGTACCTCAAATTTTACTTGAGTACAGTACTTGAATAAATGTACTTAGTTACATTCCACCACCCGGCAGTGTTGAGGGATTTTGTTGTTGATTATAACCTAATCTTTGAAGCCAACGCTTATTATTTTTGGTAGCATCTTAAAACCACAAAACATGTAGGTTTCAACGATCAAATCCCCTCTCTCCCACTGCAACCACTTCCAGACACTTCCCTGCTGTTGTTGTGTTCTAATAGGTGGCTGACTATTTTGACTCAAAGTAAAGCTGAAACAACTAAATAAGGAGCTCATGAGTCACAGTTGTCTGGGGAAACTAACACAGGATTTTCTGGTATAGAAGTGAGTTCTCAAACAAAAAGAAAATGTTAGATCATGTCTAAGTTACAAGTCAAAGCTATTGAAGGCATGCTTGTGGATTGATTTGGTTATTGATTTATGTAGATCTGATGTCTATATTTACATAAAAATATATAAAACAAAAAAGAAATCAGAGAGAATCATGTAGAAGCTTTTAGGAATATGTATGTTATAACAAAAGATAGGAAGAAAAAAGAGCGTACTGCTTAAAGCAGTCAGAAACTCTATGATCAGTGCTATCAAAGGCTCCTTTGAGGTTTCAAAGAACTCAACCTGCACAGTTCCTGCATCAGAATCAGAAAATTGTGCAGTATCACTACTTGGTGGTCTAAAACCATTTTTCAAGTATCACATTAACATAAAGAAATGACTTGGAGGAACTTGACATATAAAGAAAGTAAGAAAAATCTATTTAAATGTAAAAATTGTGGGGTTGAGGTTAGGTTTCTTTGAGGTTGAGTTTAGGTTTCTTTGCGCTTACATCTGCTCAAAACTAACTTTCTGTGGACAGAGAACCGCTGATAATAGATAAAATAATAAAATCCAAATGAGTTATGAACTTCTTTAACAGTATCTTCACCCTTAACTGCAGTGATCCAGGGACTGAAAAGAGAGTTTCCAGGCCCCATTGTGAGCTGAAATATTGCCTCCAAAACAAATAACTGACTGGTTTGACGTGCACAAGTCTGTGGACTGAGAGAAAAAAGATGGATGATACTATGTTAATCCCTGAAGTACAGTGAGCCATGCAGCATTATGTGAGCAGCACATCTACTGTATGTCACGCAGCACATCTAGACACAAACTCTTCATTTGTTGCTTGAGTGGGGAAGCCATTGAGTCAGCTCGAGAGCTCTAAAGCCGTTTCCCTATATTTCGAAATGGTTTTTCACTTATATTATTTTTCATGTGGGCTCCCAAAGTTGCATGTCAAGAGTTTGATTGAAACTTGGCAGTTTGAAATGAGAACTCCGACAAAAGAGTAAAGCCTGGCGTTGGAGGTTGTGCAGGACATCTGTTTGTGACCCTAGACCCCACCAGCTGCAGCTTCCCGCATCCAAGCGCTCCTCCAAGGCCTCAGCCAAGCCCTCGCTCTTGGCATTGCACGACAAACTTTGTGCAACGCTTCAGCTTTGCCAGTTTTCCGCTTTCATTTTTTAAAAAGGGATGGCTCAACCCCCTGAATCTGACATTATGTGTTTAAACCCATGTTCCTCAAAAACATGACATCCACAAGATGTCTCTAAAAATGATGCAAGGAAATAAAGTTGTTGAGTAGGGAGTAAGCTGCAAAACAAACAATCTCTGTATCAAGTAGGACTGAGCTATACATTGATATATGAGGCTAGATATCATCTTAAATTTTGGATAACGTTGTATCGTGATATGACAAGTGTTTTCTTTTCCTGGTTTTAAAGGCTGTTTTACAGTAAAGTGAACTTACTTCAGACTTACTAGCTGTTTTATTATCTGTCTTTACCCACCTAGTCATTATATCCAAGTTATTGGTGATTATCAAAAATCTTATGTCTTCATATTTTGTGAAAGACCCAGCAGTCAACCCTAAAATATCGCTGCAAAAACAACATTGATGTATTGGTCATTGGTGATATTTGATTTTATCCATATCGCTCGGCTCTAGTATCAAGTTATTTTTGTCTTCAATTATGTCTTTAAATAAATTGTTGTATGTCTATGTAGGTTCTTGTTAAAGCTATAGTGCGTAGTTTCTGTAATTCTCTAATTCTATGTAATGACAACATCACTGTCGGCACGTCCACTTAATACAAGCCTTTCTTGATCGCGCACGTGCCCCCACCCCTCCTCCACACAGTTGCTAGTAGCCAAGGAAGACATGGAGGATTAAGAAAACATGATGGACTCTTCAGAAGAGGTAATTATATTCACTCAAGTTTCTGCGCGTGAAAGTTGCCGGATGACACCATGTTCTAAATATAGCCATGCTGAGAAATACAGAGAGAGTTGGGTGGAGCTGATAATCTTAATAAGCTTTGTCTGGCAACGGCTTGAATGTAATAGACGTTCATTAATATCAAAAAGTTACTAAAGCTTTAATATGTAGCTGGAGCCAGCAACCAGTAAGCCAGTCCGCCTGGTTATGTGCAGGACAAAGTAACAGTCCGACACATAACCTCCTGTAAAATGTCAATTTGATGTTGGATTAAAAAAACAAGAAATGATATGTTAATTAGTGAGCTTTAAAAGGTGCCATTTGTGCCCTTTAGACAGATCCAGGCTAGCAGTTTCCTCCTCTTCCTCGTCTTTATAATTAAGGTAAGCTAACTCAACTGGATGCTGACTGTAGCTTCATATTTACCGTACGAAAATGAAAGTGGTATCAATCTTCTCTAACTCTCTAACTATTGCCTTAAAGTAGGGATAAACCGAATATTAACCCTGGACGATTATCTGGCCATTTTTTGGCAGTTTGCAGATTATCTGCATTAGCGTTTTATTTGCCTGATAACCGATAAAGTTCATTAATTAAAAAGTGCGCTACTCAGCTGCAGCTCTGTGTCAGTCCCTCTGCTTCGGTTTCACTCACCACTGAGTCTGACTTAATGTCCCGCCCACAACACTGTCTGACTATCTGTTACTGGCTATTGTGTTGAAAGTTTCTATTTTATTAAATAATTGCTTAAAGCATCTAAACAAAGTTTTGTGTTGGATTTTGTCATGTTCCAAATTTTTACCTAAAGATTTTCATTTTCACTGTATATGCTTCCAAATATGTCATCTGTTTTATTAATAATTTGTATCGGCCTTGAAAAAACAGTATAGGTGGATCCCTACCTTAAAGTGTTAATTTCCTAAAACAAGTGAAATAAAAATATTTGTAACCTGTTTCCAGGTTTTTTCTTCTTGTATTTTTAGAATAAAGTGTAATTTTCTTAATTATAATGCAGCAACTGCTATTATTCCTTCTTGGATTAAGAGTTTTTTTTGCAGTGTGTTGCCTGTTTGTCTGTCTTGTACACTCTTTAAATATTTTTAGTGGTGTCTTTTAAAATGATCGCCCATTTATTATCATCTATGTCTATTTATTTATTTATTTAATTACATTTATATAGCGCTTTATCATAGACACTCAAAGCGCTTTTGGGGGGAGGGGGAGTGGGGACTGCTCGAACATTTTGAAAGGCATGTACTAGTACAGTACTGTGCTGGCATTTTGGCCATAACGCTCATAAAATATATTCTAGGCCAAAAAAAAGAGACTATCCTTGCAAAGGGTAAATAAAATAAACAAAGTAGATTTTTAACATTTGAAGAATTTGAAACTCATTTACTGCTGTCTTAGCCAACAAAAAGCACAAATAAGGACAGTTGATATCATTGTCAATTTTATTTGTATGGCACCTGTCGTTAAACGTAAACCCAAAGTAATTTACATTAAAGCGCCCATATTATACTCATTTTCAGGTTCATAACTGTATTTTAAGGTTGTACCAGAATAGGTTTACATGGTTTAATTTTCAAAAAACACCATATTTTTGTTGTACTGCACAGCTCTCTCTCACTGCTGCAGATCCTCTTTTCACCTGGTTTCTGTTTTAGCTACAGAGTGAGACCTCTTTTCTTCTTCTTCTTCTGTACTATCTTTGATTGCACTCGCACATGCTCAGATGTAGATCATGTCAGCTAGCTAGCTCCATAGAAGTAAAAGAAAGGCTGTTTCTCCAACTTCAGTCAGTTACAAGGCAGGATTAGCTGGGAGACTTCTAAATGAGGGCGCACATGTAAGTAGTTCTTTTGTAGATTATGGTGAACTTGTGTGTGTTGTAGCAGTGCTTTGCTATTGAGAACGAGGTACCATGCTAGTGTTAGCATTAGCGTTAGCATGCTAATGCTAACGCTACGAGCTAACGGTTGTGGCTAGCCAGCTCATTTCGGACTGTGACGTCACAGTCCGAGCCGATTTTGAACAGCTCACTTGGAGACTGAAGGCAGGACACATTCAGAAACCGTATCTCACTCAGAACAGCATGGATGGATTTTTTTCAAAGTTTGTATGTGTGTGGAAGCACCAGAGACACAAAAGAACACCCCAAATCCCAGAAAAAGTGTTTTTTTCATAATATGGGCACTTTAAAAACCTAACCCTAACCACATACACATTAAAATAAACCATGCATAGAAATGGAATACACATTAAGACAATCAATAAAAACAAACAAGACATACTATAGCATACACATTCATACGCACAGTTAAGCTTGTAAAGCGACTTCTATTAGAGGGAATATTAGCCAGCAGATATTTTGGGTGTCAGGTGATTGACAGCGAGCACAGTGTAATATTATTAGTGCAGTTATATGAAAACCCTCAACTAGGGCACAATGAAGTAATGATCAAATAGAAACGCCCAAACAAATTAGGGATTCATATTCCGTGTTATGGATTATCTTGATCTATTGAAGTTGGTTTCCCATACTGCTGAGGCATGAATGGCAGCAAATGGCTTTTTCTGAAGAGGGGGAAATGAGGGTTCAGACACCCGCAGGAGGAAGAATGTAAAGAAGAGGAGCAATCTTCTCCATTAATGGAGTTTTGGACAAGCTGGATGTGAGAAGATAATGACTAAATGCATTTCCAATCAGAGAAGACACCGGGAGGAAACAAACTCTGGGGTTTATTTTAATAAATTAAAGGTATTTAGAATTGATAATTAAAGTCATTTGATAAGTAGTGTGAATGTCTTTTGACCTTTGATCACTAGATAATAGATTTGTTTTTATCACCAGTTGGTGAAGAGCAAACAAATAAATATTGGACATACATTCATCAGTTGGGCACAAAAAAAGACTCCAAATGAATGCTAATGTTGCTCCATGTCTGCCGGTTGTCTGAATATGAAATTGTTTGCTAAAATGCTAGCATAAGAACTTAAAATGTATAAAATGATAATATATCAACAATCTGTCTGTCAGGTTGTTATAAAGTTCTTCTTTCCCCTTTAGTGGCCAAAAAATATAAATTAATGTAACGTTAAAGGTGCCGTAGGTAGGAATGCGAAGATCCAGGACTTAGCCAAAAAATGTGAACATTGACAACTTCTCAGTCCCTCCCCCCTTTCTGCTAAAGCCCAAAATGCCCTGATTGGCACCACCTACAGCCTGTAGGTGGTGCCAATCAGAGGAGCAGGATTTTTTTTTTTTATTACCTGCTTCATGTAGTTCTACTGGAACATAGGGCCAGTTTCAGCAAATATGACAGAAAGTTAGTTTTATAAGTTTTACCTACTGCACCTTTAATGACCTTTAAAAAAACGCAAAATTCGGAATTCCCAACGCAAATGACACGAATGATGCCAAAGCCCATCAGCATTGAGATTCTCCTGCATAGCATAGCCCTAATCGATCCGAACTCCATTCAGAAAACAAGGATTAAGTTGTTCTGCTTACAAATCAGCATCCTGATGTAGTTACTTCGGCATACTCTTGATCCGTTTATTGCAATTAAATCCCAGCAAAATCTGTAGTTGAAGTAGCGGTTTCCCGAACGTATCTGGGACTATTTCGGCCATATTGATGACTTAAAGAAACGTTGTTTGTATCTACACCGGTGCGTCTCGCGTGAGTAAACACAAAGAAACAAATGATCCCGTGGTCAAACACGCACGGTGAAAATTTGCTTTGCGTTTGGTGTGACAGCATAAAGCAGCAGAATATCAGTTGACACTAGCTATGTTTCCATCCATTTGTCAATTGAATTATCTAAAGTTCGCTAAAAACATTCATGCAGAAAAAGCCGGGGAAAGTGTGTTTCCATCCAATGGCTTTACAGTAAAGCGAATAAAAAAACCTGTGCATAATGACGTCACACGCTGTTTTGCAGTCAAATTGGTATATGGAATAGATTTGAGACATTTTAAGGTCATTTTCGCACTGAATCGCACCACATTCAAGCTAACATTTGCAAACAAAGTCTGCTACCCAAAATGGGTCTCCCTACAAATGATTAATATTGCACAAGTTGTAATAGTGCTTATGTGCCAGCTGATTGCAACATATCAAGCTATAATAAGACAACAACGATGCTATCAAAACATTGCTATGATGATGCAGATGCACGTAAATGCCAGACGACAATGGGGGCGGCCTTTGGTTTAGGAACGACAGCGCTTCAAATAGTGAACGTAAATTAAATTTGAAAAGTCTCTCGTCTCCTCGATTGTCCACATATATCTGTCTTTGTTGGCACCCTTCATGTCTGCAAAGACGAGTGGAAAGATGTGGCGGAAATGACCTATAACTTCTTCTGCGTTTTATGGCGGGTTGCAACCATAAAATGACCTAAAATGTAATCGCAATTCATTATTTATTCGGCAAATAACATTTCCATCAGCGTTTATTGCATAAGCCGTTCACCGATTAAGAGAAAATCCGATGAGATCGAACGCACAAACTTTCTGTCGATATTCATGAAATTCAATCGAATTTCACTGTTTCCATAAGTCATTTTTCATTCGATATGACTTAATTTGCATAAAAATGTGTGGATGGACAGATGGTTTATTAACAGTTGAACTCACTTTATGATGACTGGTCAAAGATCAGCAATCAGGCATGGTCTTAACTTGTTTTTTTCAGAAAATAAAACAGTAGAACACATTATAATTTCTGTTTGCTTTATTTGTTGCAAACCATCAATAGCAATGTCAAGCGTGAATAGCATCAAGGCAACATGTCACAAGGTCTCCACTCTGATTCAATAGGAAGTATTCTGTTCTACTGTTCTACTTTTAACAAAGTAGGCATCTCTTTCACAGTTTATCTCACTCACTTCCCCTACAGCGTTATTTTTTTCTTTTTTCCCAGAGCAATCCCATGACTTCCAAGATAGCAACATGACTCCAGCACTCGTGAGATAAATACACAAAGAAAAGAGAAACCTGGAAAGACAAGCGAGGATTTTTCAAATGTGTAAAAAAAGAGTTCTGAAAGTTGGGTACTGGTGTTGAGATCAATAGTGGGGTCTGAAATGGCCACAAAAAGAAGCAACACACACAAACACATAGAGACATAACTTTTGGCCCTGTTTTGATGTTCTCTCTTGGTATCAGTATCTGTCTACTGCTGTAAATAAATAGCTACAGGCTGATGGGATCTGGTCAAGGGAGTGTGTGTGTGTGTGTGTGTGTGTGTGTGTGTGTGTGTGTGTGTGTGTGTGCGTGTGTGTGTGCGTGATGGTGAGCGTGCGTGTACTGAAGGCTGCAAGCACACACATAAAACACATCTGTCTTTTTACCTGCTGCACTGCAAATCACATTCATGTGAAGCAGCAGAAAAACCAGTAAATTCAAATCCTCGAAAAGGATGAGAAGCTGACATCTAATCGCACACATTGAGCCATTAGGATGAATTATTAATGCATGCTTCTATTTATGCAGGTAATAATAGGAAAATTGTTCTCCATCACTGTTCCCTGCTCAGTGGCTTTATTTTAATCAGAAACAGACAGCAAAGCAGTGTTCGGTATGTGTTAAATTAACAATTCTGGCAGTTTACCAGGAAGTGCATTATGGAAAGACATCTTGAACGCTCACCCCTCACTGTCTCACCTTACCTCTGTCTGACAGAGGTTGCAGCATAGCCGGATGTCCTACCTCTGGATACCGATGGTTGAATCTCTGTCCGAGAGGCCAAGTAAAAGTCAGAGTCTAGGGTGAACTTACTGAGCCGTCTCAATTCCACACTACATTCTCGAATAATACAGTATATATTAATAATATTAATACATAATAATACATCTATTTCATATAGCGCTTTAAAATGTACTCAAAAGGCAATTTACAAGGAAAGAACAAAGAAAAACAATAACAGGCAGGTACTTTAACCTTAACGCTGCTTTAGGCCTATTCAATTTCTGGCCACTAGGGGGCTGAAAAACATTAAATACTCTGAGGGATGCACAGTTGTTTTCAGGGGCGGAGCCAGATGTTGTGAACATTCAGGGCTCAGCACAACACTTAGGGTGGGTCCGGGGGGGCATGCTACATTTACAGCAGCCATATGCACTATTTTTCAAGGCATTTAATAGATATAATACAATGCCTAAAAATCATTTGGAAAAATAATAACTGCCAAGGGAAAAAAATCATCCTTTAGAGTTTGTTTTGTAACTAATTGTTCTCCAACTGTCGTCATCATTTTAAATCCAGAGCAAAACAAATGTTTAGGATGACTCACTTTCATTCCTGCCACCTAAAAAGAGGCAGACATTTCCTGTTGTTAGTATTTTCAAGTATCATAACGTAGGTAGAGTAGAAATTAGGCGTGAACAGCATTGCTGATCTTGAAACACAGAATGAATGCCAATATTTCCCCAGTAATAGAACTTTTGCGCCATTGATTCGCCGATCCAGTCAAAGACACTGAGGGGAAATCACACAGAATTTAAATTATTTAACCCTTGTTTTGTCTTCCCGTCGTCAGTGCAACTTTTTGTTTTTTTACGCTTTTCCTGACGCATTTCCTGACATTTTTGTCACATTTTCCGAAATTTTTGGTGCGTTTTTTTAAAAACGTTTTGCATTTTTTCAATGTTTTTGAAGCTTTTGTAGACATTTTTTTTTTTTGTAGACGTTTTATTTCAACGTTCTTTTACCAATTTTTTTTTTTCATATGCTATAAAATTTAATAAAACACCCAAATCCAATGAGAACAGTGAACTGACCATTTATTTGACTTGTAAAAAGCGTTGTATGGAACCACCCACGTTATTTATTTGACAGTTTGGTTGAAAGAAATCCAAATTTCTAGCCTGACAAGCCAGACCCACATCAAGATGTTGGGTCTGGGAACTCACCATTGGTAGGGCTCAATCCGAGGGGCGGGATAACCAGTTGTCTTTCAAATTCCCTCTGCATGCAATAGGATAGCACTACAACCAGGCAGAGCAATGCTAGTTGATAGATTACATTTTTGCTGTATGAGAATATGGCAAATACCATAAGAATGACTTCAGTGCCGTTCTTTGTTCTATTCTCAAAGAAAAGCTGAACTCCATGTCTTCCAGAGTCGCTGCCAAAGCCGATTCGAAAGACCGCTGTTCGCCAGCAGCAGCAGCCATAAGCCCGTCCACCGACTCTACACACGATGTGATTGGCCCGACCAGAGTTTGGTTTTTCCAGCTCGCAAGCCAACGGAGAGTTGCTAGACTGACCCCGGCTGCAAATTACATTCGCTGCCGCTAGGGTCCGTCTAGATTTCTAGGCTACCAAATTTCTGATATATAGTAGAAACTTTGAAAATGGGTCATATTTGACCCGAGGACAACAGGAGGGTTAAAAAACGTAAAACACTTTTAAAAGAATATTGGGGGCTGGAGCCCCAGAAGCCACCACCTCGCTCCGCCCCCTGGTTGTTTTGCATGCATGTAATGTATGCCGTTATGCACTGACACTTCACCCCCCCCCCGCCCCAAAATAGTGTGTTAAATTATATTGATTTGGAAAGAAAACCGCTTATTTTATTTTATGTTAAAAACACAGTCGGATTATTGATTCAGTGCATCCACAAAATAAGGTCCTGATGCAACACTGGCGGCTTGGAAAATACTTCTGATAATAGAAGGTGCAGGAGAAATGGGGAGAAGGTTAAAATTAATAAACTGTCAATCTACTGTTTATATTGCACTATATTTTATATTATACCTCTATATTTTAGCTGCTGCACTATTTTATGTCTTGAATTCAAATTCTGTTCCACTTGCATGATTTTGCTTTATACATTATTGTTTACATCTGTAAGAGCACAGTTGGAGGCAGCCATTAGATGTAAGAGTTTCATTGTCAACGACTGATTCACTGTAATTCTTGTGAACGTGATGATAAAAGAACTTGAAGTTGTTTACAGTACTTGTGTTTTCAGATGTAACTAATTGAGTTTTCACCTAGATTTATTGATTAAAATTATATTTAATTATCTAACAAAGCAAGCGAAGCAATGATCACTGGGCAGAGGAAACAAGCTGAATATTGTAGACCTTCAGTAGGATCACTGAAGCTAGAGTGCAGTAGAGTTCTAAGTGATTTGCAGCCGCTCTTATTCTGCTGCTTCCTCAACGGCTGCTCCGAATTAAGTAACCTGCCACAAACCTACAGCTGTAATTTAAAAGGGGTAGAACTGCAGGCTTGCATGTCTCCCATGATAAAAGGCAGGGGGAGACGAAGGCTGGCACTTATTTTTAAATCTTCAGAGGGGGAAACTCTCCTCCCCTCCATACCCCTACACCCACTTGAATTAAAATAATCCACTTTTTCCTTCACCACAACTTGAATGTTTCCAGAGGGTCTCAATGATACTTGACCACATGACGCACTAACAGATTTTTTTTCCCCCTCTGAGACACAGCTGGTTCAAGTCCCATTACAGTGCATATGAAAGGAAGGCGATTAAAGCGTCAACAACCCTGCTTTTCCCACTGACATCTGTAATGAGAAACATATTTCAACCGAACAGAAAAGCTTTTTTTTTTTTTTTTTTTACTTGCCACTGATTGCATTTAAATGGATCCCATGAAGCGTGGAAAAAAAAGATTCAAATTAGTTTTTTAGGACTGCTTTGTCACATGACGCAGGTTATTCAATTTCACACGCACACGCGCCGCCCATATTGAGCATATGTTTGATTTTATGACAACTTCTGCCATTCTCCCTGCAAACATTATTGCCTCAGGGTTTATGGGCTTTCCAAGGCAAACAGCGCTGTCATTTCTGATCATATTCTCTGAATTTATTTTACTGTGCTGAGTTATTATAAAGGATCTTATGGAGAGGGAGAATAAAGAACAGTGAAGCAGAGAGACAGAGTGCAAAGTAGGAGTTAAGAGAGGTAACTAGAGAGGCTGACGGGGAGAGGGATGAAATTGAGAAGTAGGAGATGGAAAGAAAGAGACTCAGCTAGGCTCACTTCATCATGTTCATTTTCGGAGTGACCTTCAGGTTTCTACACACATTTGTGCGCCCACAATTGTTATCTTTGCATCGGCCAACAACAAGGGAGAAAGGTTTAAAGGAGTGTGGGTGTTTTAGAGAATTGATCTCCAAGCCACAAGCTGTCAAGCACATGATCAATGAGGTCAGCCACAACTTTGACTACGGTTGATCAGATCAGCTGAGTTAACCCAAGACACCATCATGCCATGTTTAGATTTGAAAAAACAAATCCCCTTTGTGAAGGTGCGGTCTGTGCATGACAAAGAAAAACAAAGTCAGGCTTGAAACTTGGACTCGACTGCTGGGAGATTGGACTTGACTCAAGATAAATGCAAAAAATACATACTGATGCATTAAGCCTCTGCATTGAAATGACTTGGTATCAATTATGTAAAAAAATACTGCGAATATAAGTTTAAAAGGAACATTTTCCAAAAGCATTCCTATACGTTTTGAAAAATTCTCATGAAGACTTGAAACTTGTTTTGACAAAAGTCAAGACTTAATTTGACTTTGACTCGTCTTAAAAGTCCCATGGCTTGAAAATTTCACTTTATGAGGTACATTAACATTAATGAGTCCCCCCAGCCTGCCTATGGTCCCCCAGTGGCTAGAAATGGCGATAGGTGTAAACTGAGCCCTGGGTATCCTGCTCTGCCTTTGAGAAAATGAAAGCTCAGATGGGCCGATCTGGAATCTTCTCCTTATGATGTCATAAGGAGCAAGGTTACCTCCCCTTTCTCTGCTTTGCCCGCCCAGAGAATTTGGCCCACCCATGAGAGAGAGACATCCTGGCTTTCAAACGAGCAAAGTGGCAATTGGTCAAGGCCACACCCCCACCCTCCACCTTGCCCCACCCACCCCCTCCTCTCTCCTCCTCAATAGCTACAGACACATAAATGGCACATACTAAGTAAAGCTCATTGTGGGACTGGCTCTAGTGGCTGTAATTCTGCACCAAGGCTGAATTTCTTCAGACTTCAGATACAGTATTAGGGGACCACTAAGGTCTATATAAAAGAGACTTCAGATACAGTATTAGGGGACCACTAAGGTCTATATAAAAGAGACTTCAGATACAGTATTAGGGGACCACTAAGGTCTATATAAAAGAGACTTCAGATACAGTATTAGGGGACCACTAAGGTCTATATAAAAGCATCCAAAGAGCACCATGTCACGGGACCTTTAATTGAACTGAGACCTATCCTTGGGGACTTGAGGTAATTTGACAACATATGAGAAGTAACTCGAGACTTGCTTTGAAAAGACTTTAGACTTAACTCAGACTTCCCCTCAAAGATTTAAAACTTACTTGACTAACTTTAAAAAGTCTTCAGACTTGACCTGAACTTGTCTCGCTTGAATTAAGACTTGACTGGAACTCGCCCTCAAGGACTTGAGACTTGACTTGAGAGATGATTTGTCAAGACTTGAAACCTGACATGGGGTTGCCCTCAATGATGTGAGACTTTCTTTGACAAGATTGAGATTTGCTCTGACTCGAGACTCGACAGGACTTGCCTCTATTAATTGAGACCGGACTTGGAGTTCTCGCTATTGACTTGAGACCTGCCTTGGACTTGCCCTCCATAACTTGATACTTATTTATTTATTAATTATTGATTTAAGACTTGCTTTGACAAGACTTGGGCATGTCTTTACTGACTTCAGACTTGACTTAAACTTGCCCTCGAGGACTTGAAATCTTACTTCGATTTGTGTCAACATGACTTGAGATGCCCACAAAGACAAGAAACTTGCCTTGACCAAACTGAAAAGGACTTTTCCTTACCTAATGGTACATGAATCATCATGATTTCATGACTTCATGCATGAAAAAGCATAAATTCTTTCATGTAATATGTCATTAACTATCAGTTATGTACAAGAATTAATAGTATCTCATGCATGACTTAATGCAGGAACAATACATTAATTAATGCTCTCAGACATTAATGTTTAGTTAACAATAATTACATCACTACATTTCTTCAGAATATATGTACACTGCAGTGCCTGGTCAGTTTTTTTTAAGAAGACATGAACATCATTAATAAATCAGAAATCATTATGATTCAAATACCTTGATTGATGCAATGCTCACCCAAGTAGGATATTTACGAATGTTACTTTTTACTAACTTCTAAGTGTCTGAAGACCAGAAATGTCTTGACAGTTTTTTTTTATTCATGGGGTCACAAGATGATTGCTGCATATGCCACCATTATTCATATCTTATTTATCATTGTTAAAGATGGACCAGGTCAGCACTTTATTTGAAGGGCCACAAACATGATGAAGTAATGAAGAAGTAATGTTTAGTTAATCATGATTACAACACTACAATTCTGTTTCTTTAGCCTGTCACTTTAACTACTGATTTACCTATGAAGAAGACATGAACATCACTAATCAGAAACCATGATGATTCAAATACCTTGATTGATGCATTCATTAACGTATTGTTCCTGCATTAAGTCATGCTTGAGATACTATTAACCCTTGTACATTACTGATAGTAAATGAAGTACTACATGAATGAATTCATGCTTGTTTTTAAAGCATGACATCATGCATGAATTCATGATAATTCATGTACCATTACTATTAAGTGGTACCCATGAAACTTGACTTAAACATGCCTTGATTGACCTAAAGCTTGATTTAAATTGTCCTGACTGACTTGGGGACTTGCCCTTAGGGACTTGAGTCTTGAGTTGAGGCTTTCTATGATAAGACTTGAGACATAATTGTGTTGTTTCGACTCAAATTGGTTGAATTGTTGCCCCTCAGACCCTTATTTGTGACTAGGCAAATGTTCCCTGACTGGTCATGTAGGTGTATTTAAAATTGTCTCAGTTTCCTTTTCCGGTTCATTGCCTTTGTTTACACCGCTGTTGCATTAACTAAATACTTGTATTCCCTCAGCTGCCTCTTTTGTTCTGTTGCTCTTATAAGTGTTTGTCACCGTTGCTTGTGGTTTCCCCACATTACGGTTAACGCTCCAACCTTCACACACCCCCGACTGACGTGCAAGGTAAATAAAAAAACAATACAAAAGCTTCAGTGAGTGTTCACAGGTGTGTATGTGATGTCGGGTTAACCGTTTTTTTTGTAGTTGTTTGTGTGTCTTTGTCTTCAACGTCAAGACGTACAGAAAAGGATTAAAAGGCTGCAGCACAGGTCGGACAGTTTGGACAGGAAGATACTTTATGGTCTTGCCTCATGCATACATGCCTTTTAAAATACACATAGCTCCGTCTAAACCTCAAGACCACCCTGCCAATGTTATTACAGCCCAGGTCCTCCACCTCTAACATTAACACACCCCACACATTTTGCTGACTCTCCAGAGTGAACCAGACCAACTTAACATAAGCGTCTGGCTTCTTTGATCCCAAGCAGCCTGCGCTGGGTCAGACAGGAAGTTGAACGTAGCATTTTTTTTTACTAGGGTTGTCTAGTGCAGGGGTCTTCTACGTTTTTAGACCAAGGAAGCGTTAGCTGAAAGAGAGACGCAGCAGGGACCCCCCTACTACATATTGTATAACACTTAGTTGCATGTTAAACTGGACCAGATGGATGAAAATGGATGTACAGATATTTGTGTATTATTTATACATCATGTTTTGATGTTAAACATGCATGTGGAAGTCACAGTGAATATGATATCTGTGGATGGCTACCATAGTGGCTACCTTACCAAACGTAAGCCCATCATCAATGTTGTGTAAATTTAAAGTGCTCATATTGTGCTCATTTTCAGGTTCATAATAGTATTTAGAGGTTATATCAAAATAGGTTTACAATGTTTAATTTTCAGAAAACACCATATTTTTGTTGTACTGTACATTGCTGCAGCTCCTCTTTTCACCCTGGGTGTTGAGCTCTCTGTTTTAGCTACAGAATGAGGCATCTCATTTCTGTTCCATCTTTGTTGAGGTAAGGACTACAGTCAGAAGCAGAGTATGAGTGAGTGCCACGCTAGCAGCTAGGCGAGCATTATAACGTGTGTTACAAAGTGACGCACGTTTGTCTCTGAAGTAATGGCTGGACTACAATAGAGCTGTTTGGAGCAGTTGGTGAACAGTGTTTTCTGTTGGAGACTTTGGGCTTTTTCACTTTGTAAACCTATAACATGCACAAAAAAGATATATAAGACAATAAAGGAAAAGGAAAAAGCCAAAAACCATAATATGACCACTTTAAATGTTTTTTTTGTTTTTATGAATAGGCCGATTCATCTTTGCTAATAATATGTTGAATTCATGTTAATGTATATTTTCACACACTTAGATTTTTGACGCCACTGTTTTTTGAAATAGGGTTATTCACCGTCTCCCCTAAATTTAGATAGGTGGGCAAACGCATTTTTGTCTCAGTGCATGCATTGTCTTTGTCCGGCAGCACCGCCGCTAGTTTAGCTTAGCGTAGTGAAAGGAATCCTTTGTTGCCGCATAGCATGTCGTGAGTAAAAGTGAGCCAACAACAACTAGGAAATCGCCTAGTCTTAATCTGCATTGCTGTTTGTACTCTATGTTGTTTGAATACCAGGCCACAAGAAGAAATTCGTTTTTTTTTTTTTTGGCTCACTTTTACTCCCGACATGCTATCCAGCACAAAGGATTCCATTCAAGACGCTAAGCTAAACTAGCGGAGGCGCTGCCGGACTAAGACAATGCATGCACTGAGACAAAAATGCGTTTGCCCACCTATCTAAATCTAGGGGAGACGGTGAATAGCCCTATTTAAAAAAACGGTGGCGTGTTCCTTTAACTGACAATCCAATCATTTAGAGTAAGTTACAAAAGTCACACTAAAGTAGGCACGCTCACACATCTTTCACTTATTCTGTCACTTCCTCCTTCTGTTAAAGCGGGGCAATCTGACATCAGCCTGTGCTCAACCAAGCCATGAGAAATATATCCAGATTCCATGTGGCACATCTGCTATAAACATAAAGGTGTGAGACATGTTGACACTGAGTGGAGAGTATTTTTAGGGGGGTGAAATAAATAAATATATGTATTAATGTGACATAGTTCATTCTGCATGTATTGAATGTGTCTGAATGTGAGGGGGATTTTTAAACTTCTCAAGGAGAAATGAAATCCTCCAATTGTGTACTGTTCAGTCTCTCTGTCACCTATTTTCAATGTTCGTAGTCAGATTTCACATACCAGGATCTTTTCAGTTATTTATTTCATGTGATTATAGGGCAGATATTAACAGCATGTTACATGAAAAGAGCCCTGTGGAAATGTTCGTTTAAAGGGGACTACATTTTCTCCAAAAATCTGTGATTTTATTTTGTATTCTGCATATTTTCACAAAGTTTTTAAATGTCAAATACATTTCACCCCCTCCCCTTCATCAGCATAACATGTAAGTAAAAGGCTACAATTAAGTTTGTCATTTTTTTGACACAGCTAATTGTTACCGCGGTTGGTGGCCCACCTCTGTGTAGGTCTGTGTCAGGAAAAGGTCCGCTGGGCTTACACTGAATTCTGCACGCTACAGTAAAACTCCCCTAATTCAAAGTGACACCTTAAATATTCTCATTTCCTTTTAGCTCCATTTATGCATGAAGCCCCTGGGATATTGTTTATAAGACCTTCCAAAAATATGTATCAGCTGCATAGTCACAAGTTTTTTACCCTCACCTGCATCTCCCTGAACCGATATCCTGTCTTTCCTTTCAGAGTTGCAACATTTGAAAAGTTGTAGCTGTCACAAGTGTTTTAAATGTCACCCAGTGTCACTGCTTAGTTGGGTGTCAGGCGAGAAAGGGTACTAGCAATAAGAGCAGAGCTACCTGCCAGCACTCAAGTCCTTTTCCACATCGCTCTATGGCAAAGCCCAAAATAAACTGATTAATCCTCGCTTCACCTCTCCGGGGATGTATTGTTTTGAAATACCTGTTATTTTAGTCTTTGTGCGTGTGTGTGTGGGTGGGTGAAGTGCTCGTGTGCAGCAGCATGTTTGTTTTATGAGTGAATGCTGCTTCTCATAAAGGTTTGTAGCATGAGTTTAACACATGGAAGGACTGGGAAGTCAATAAAACAATGACAAAGACACCCAAAACAACCACAAACGGATGCAAAACGACTACAAAGAGGCACAAAATGACCACAAAGAGACGCAAAAAAACCACAAAGAGACATAACAACCACAAAGTGACATAACAACTACAAAGAGACGTAACAACTACAAAGAGACCCAAGACGACTACAAAAGGCGCAAAACAACCACAAAGAGATGCAAAACAACCACAAAGAGACATAACAACTACAAAGAGACCCCAAATGACTACAAATAGATGCTACACGACCACAAAGAGACGTAAAACAACTACAACGAGACACATTAGACTTCAAAGAGATGCAAAACAACCACAAAGAATGCAAAACGACTACAAAAAAGATGCTGTATGACCACAAGGAGAATTAAAAACAACCAAAGAGGGACAAAGAAAGACATAGAACTACTACAAAGAGACGCAAAACCATAAAAGATGTTAAATGACTACAAAGATACAAAATGACCACAGAGACATCCAATTACAACATCCAATTACTACACAGAGAAGCAGAGCGACCACAAAGAGAAGCACAAGACAAACGATTACAAAGAGACACAAATTGACTACAAAAAGAAGCAAAAAAACTACAAAGTGATATATGACCATAAAGAGGCCATATCATTTGCAGTCATGCTGTGTCTCTCTCAGTCTGGTTCTCACGATCCATTCATTAAGAGTATGCAGAGGAAGTGTCAGCTTCATTACTCACACACTGGCTTTGCCAGACCTTCCTCCACAGCGCTGCAGAGGAGGGTCTGGCTAGTCCACAAAGCACTCCGGGATGGGAGAAAAACGTGCTCTGGTTTTTTGGCATTTCTTTAAACCAATCGCAATCGTCTTGGGCGGGGCTAAGCTCCGGATGGAACAACGGTGCCGCTGCAAAACAGCCTCGGGAAGGAACTTGTTGGAGGAACGTGTGTACGTTCAAAAGGTTGTTTTAGTCGTGCGAGAAAAACTCAGATTGGACAGATAGTCTAGCTAGCTGTCTGGATTTACCCTGCAGAGATCTGAGGAGCAGTTAACCATAGTCCTCAGAAATTGATCGGAGTTTAGAATGCCAACACAAAGAAAGAGGAAGGTAAGGGACATCCGGCCGAAAAGAGGGACATCCGGCGGAATTTCCAGCGGCAACGGAGCAATCTCGGAAGTGCAACGTCGTGGATATAGACTACTCACACGCAGACGACACACACCCACATGCTTGCACGTGAAGTAAGGAAGTCTTTCTGTGTCTGCAGAGCTGCGAGCAGGCTTCGAGCTCTCACCTTGGCTGCTCACTCTGCATGCTTGTTAATAATGCCACTCTGGGGATGCCACCTCCCCAGCCTCACCCCTCCCACTTTCTCTCCTTTGGACCAGGTGATTAGTAACTTACAGAAGTTCCATGTTCTCTTTGCGCTCTCTCTTCATTACCTTACCTCTAGGCATCAAGGGAAATGAAGGTAATCCACTGACGCTTTGCCAGGTGAGGCGAACAATGGAAAAATTGGAAGGAACTGGAAGGTGGATGTGATTCATCATGAGGCTCCTTTCATTTTTGCAGGAGTACGCCTGGCACAGCTGTTTGAAATGGCACCCCTCGCCTGCAGACGTTGGGGAAGGGCGCTTTATGGAGATGCATGAGTCGGAAAACAGACTATTAAAGTTAGTGAGAGTTCATTAACCTTGTAAAAGTAGGCTCCGGCTCCCATAAAGCCCCATATTTCAGGATTTTGCCCGTCATTTTTTATCATAAGTGCTCTTTGTGGCCTGATAGTTCATTTCACACGTGACAAGCATTAAATGAGACAAAGACAATAGGAGTTGGAGCTATGCACACGTGGCGGCTAATGACTGATTTTGTGGCCTGTTATCAGAGAGGAATTAAAGTCAGCACTGCGGCAGTTTATCTGCTCTTCAGCACTTACCTCTTAAATGTGTTTTTCCTTTGCACTCAAACGCCACAAGCAGAGTCTAAATTAGAAAACACAGAAGGTAATCGCAATCGAGCACGTTGTTGGTGGGCTAACATGTCTAATCATGGACAACTCAGAGGGGGTCCCGTGCTAAGCACTATGGCGCTATTGGTGCACGAGGAAGGCGTTGCAGAGGAAATGGAAGCAATGAGTGAACCAGCATGGCAGCTTTGACTCAGAGACAGGGCGATTATAGTATCTCTACCATCTGGGTGAGTCATCTGCTCTCTGCCATCACTGTATAGCAGGTTCTTATAACCATCATCATCACCATTTACACTGCCGGATGTTCCCCTTTGCACTGGCTTCACTTCATATTTTTTATATTCAGAGCATCACTGTCGCTGCTGCAAAAGAAAATATAGCATGCTATGAAATTAAACATAAACCCGTCATAGACAGCAGAGAGTCGGGAGAGTGCCAGAGCTGAGCTTATGTGCATGTTCAGTTTTTGATGAAAGTATTTGGAGGGTTGATTTTTATCGAGCGGTTTGTGTTGATATTAGGCATGCGGAGTTTACAGCCAGTGTTTTTTTGCGGCACATCAGGGCAACCTCTGACAAATTATGGAGAGAAAATAATGACTAATTCTGAGCAGATGTACATGCATGCTTAACAACAAAAAAAATAGTTAATATATGCAAATCACTGCCAGACTTTATTATTTGAACGTGAGAGGATAAATGGGCAAGCGCTCTCTCCACAATGTTTTCTTAATGTCTGATTTTGTGTATGTGATTGACTCATGACAAAAAAATCCACAGCCCACATGTAAAATAAGCCTGTAATTAAGCAGCAGAATGCTACCATTTGCAGCGTAGCCGAGCATTCAGAGAAGGCTTCCTCTCAACAGGCCCGCAACAGCATCAACAACAAGTTGAGACAAATGATGGTCAACACGACGGAGAGGCTCGGCGTATGTGCGCGGCCAGCTGCCCCACCGCACAGCTTCCTGGGAAAACTCCCACCGTGGCGCTGAACAGCCTGCAGCTGCATCCGTCTGCGGTGAGAGAGAGAGGTTGGCCGTCCAGATTCGGGCACAGTCAGCAGGCAGATAAATACAGACACACACAAACACACACTGGGAGTTGTTATCATAGACGCAGGTGCACGTATGTGTGTGAGCGTCTCAGTGTGTTACTGTGTATTTCTTTGTGTGGACGCTGTGTGCACGTTTATTAACAGTATGTGTGGGTGCATTTGCAAATTTGACTGCATGCGTACTAGGGCTGGGCTAAAATAATCGGTTCTCCAATTATTGATTTGTTTGAGTGATCTGATAATGATTATCAAAGCCCCAAAATCAATCTTTTATTGTATGTGTTTTAAATGACTCAATGTCTTGTTAGTCCTGTTAAAGGTCCCATGGCATGACAATTTCACTTTATGAGGTTTTTTAACATTAATATGAGTTCCCCCAGCCTGCCTATGGTCCCGCAGTGGCTAGAAATGGCGACAGGTGGGTATTCTGCTCTGCCTTGCAGAAAATGAAAGCTCAGATGGGCCAATCTGGAATCTTTCCTTTATGATGTCATAAGGGGAAAGGTTACCTCCTCTTTCTCTGCTTTGCCCGCCCGACTTCAGATACAGTATTAGGGGACCACTAAGGCCTATATAAAAGAGACTTCAGATACAGTATTAGGGGACCACTAAGGTCTATATAAAAGAGACTTCAGATACAGTATTAGGGGACCACTAAGGCCTATATAAAAGAGACTTCAGATACAGTATTAGGGGACCACTAAGGCCTATATATAAGAGACTTCAGGTACAGTATTAGGGGACCACTAAGGCCTATATAAAAGAGACTTCAGATACAGTATTAGGGGACCACTAAGGCCTATATAAAAGAGACTTCAGATACAGTATTAGGGGACCACTAAGGCCTATATAAAAACATCCAAAAGCAGCATGTCATAGAACCTTTAAGTATGAAGGGTACATTCCTAATTCCTAACATTATAGCTTTAGTGCGTAACTTTTTGATATTAATGAACGTCCATTACATTCAAGCTATTGCCAAATGAGTTGCTACAAAGCTAATTAAGACTATCAGCTCCATACAACTCTCTCTGTGTTTCTCAGTATAGAATAGAATAGTATAGAATATACTTTATTGTCCCCTAGGGGAAATTTGTCATGGACTCAAGAGTGCATAGTGCATAGTAGTAGCTGCCATTACAGACAATGAATACACTTAAAAAAAATACAAATAACAGCTAAAAAACGTACACATAAGCTACATGCACACAGAAAATAAAAAATTAAATAAAATGCAGAACACCGAGTTATTGCACACTTCTCAGGCCTATCTATTACAAATCGTACAAATCTATTTAAAATTTTGATTTAAAATTTTGATGGAGACTGGTAGGAAGGAGTATTTAAAACGGTTCAATTTAGCTTTAGGGATTCTATACCGTCTGCCAGAAGGCAAGAGCTCGTATTCCATTTGACTATGTTCAGAAGATTGTGGCGTCCGGTGACTTTCCCGCGCAGAAACTCAAGTGAAGATAATTACCTCTCCTGAAGAGTCCATCATGTTTAATCCTCCGGGTCCTCCTTGGCTACTAGCAACTGCCTGGAGGAGAGGAGGGGGTGGATGCGCCGACAGTTTTGTTGTCATTACTTTGAATTCCTCATGGGGGTGGCAGAAACTATGCACTATAGCTTTAACCTGGTGCATTAAAAAAACTATTTAAGGGTTGCTTCTTGCTTGTAAAATTGACAGCAGAAGTTCTCTCAGAATCCTGGGAATGTACCTGACCCCTAACCCAAATAGGATATGTGATAGAGTCTGAATGTGTTCATTATATTGGTGTGTTTTATGAACTAACAGAAGTGAATATATCATTATGTACTTTAATATGTTGCGTATTTTACTTATTCTGTCAGTGTTGTTTTGTACAGTGTAGTATGTGTTTTTTTTTAACAAAGTTTAAAAAAATGCTTATTTACTATTTATTATTAATATAATTAGTGGTAGTAATAGTAGTGATGACATTATTGATGTTGTTTAATACATTGCATTTGAATATTTACGTTATTATATGTGTGTTATATATGTTTTAGTAATCATGATATAGTTAGACAAAACTATCCCGACTCGGACTCTTTCAAGTTCAACCATTTTTAACAGTGTATTTGACGAGTCAGTAAAGAGGATGGTGATTATTATTATTATTATTATTATTATTATTATTTATACACTGTGGTACAGAAATTATTTTCAAAGTATTTTGAAAGGCCATTGATGCTGCTAAAAATATCCACTTTGCCTTGCCGCAAAAACATTTCCTAACAGTCGAGAAACTTCTAATCCACAAGACTAGCAGAAGTTTTGGGGAATACAAAGCGCTACTGTTCATAATTTCCACTTTGAATGTGCGGATGTCTCTCATTATCCAGAATGGGAGTGGAACTTCTCTTATGAGCCAGTGGTTGTTGACAGAGGAGTCATTTTACTCCACGAGCGATCCAGACGCAACAAGCAAACAACATCAAGACTGTTTATAATATGCTGCAGGCCACTCTATTCCCTTAAATCATTTCAAGTTCCTTGTTGTTAATTGAGTGCTCCCGCATGAGACGGAGCGATGTTTGTTTCAGTCCTCGGTGAACGCGTTCATGACTCAGATCTCCGCTTACCTCGCCAAAGCTGGGTTCCAGCTCATTATGCACATCCCTTGCACTCATTTGCGTGAAATCAGAAGATGAGAGGAATTAGTTCCTGTCTCTTTTACCACCCCCCTCTTCATCCTCCTCTTCATCTTCCTGTAGGAGTGCAGATGTGGTGGGTCCTTTGAGGGCCCATCTGTTGTGCTGCCGTAGCTTTGGCCCAGCCGGTGGCTGACACAGGGCCAGATGATTAGGCTGCCATCCAAGGAAATCCACCCAGGTAAGCCACGGCTCCATTGCCCTGGCCGGCCCCATCAAGGAGAGACCGGAGACGGATGTTTGACCAAACACATCATGCAAAGCCCCAAGTCAAGTTCAAACCAAAAGAGGTTTTACCCAATTATACACCACTTGATGATAGGGCTGCACAATTTATTGCAATTTTTTTTTCGAAATCGCAATATGGGGTAGGAGAATATCCAACTCGGGGGAAGGGGGGCACAATATTTGTCAAAGGCGCAATGTGTGCAAAACCATTCTGAAGTGCAACAGAGACGTCCCAGCCTACACATCGTATCTTACGGACTAAAGAAAAAAAAATGTTTGGTACAGATCCTTGCATAAATCACACTATAATCATTTTAATTGTAATAATTTTCAATAAAAATGAGAATAATGATACAAAAATTATCATTCCCTCGTGAATCATATTGCAATCGCAGTATCAGCCAAAACAATCCTAATTAGATATTTTCCTCATCAGAATCATGTATTTGTCATTGTAAAACATTGTCACAACTAAATTTAAGTGCTACTTCTTCTGGTGCCTAGAAGTATACATTAATACGCACAAACCATACCCTCAAATACACATAATGGGACAGGTGCTTCTAGTGCATAGTAGTATACGTTCATACACTTACTCACACCTGCAAATACAGTGCAAAACAAGATAATCATTCAGCATGATGGAGTCCTATTTCTGTAATTGAATGTTTAGAGTTGTGATGGCTGTGGAGAAAAAGCTGTCTCTGAACCTGGATGTGCAGGTTCTGACAGACCTGTAACGCCTTCCTGAGGGGAGTTACTGAAAGTGTTCGTGGCCTGGGTGAGAGGAGTCCTTGATTATTTTTTTTGCTCTGCTGAGGTAGGGGGATGAGGCGATGCTGTCAAGTGTGGGCAGCGAGCAGCCAATGATCTTTTCTGCAGACTGGATGACCCTTTGCAGTGATTTTTTTTCTGTGCCACAGTGCAGCTTGCATACCACACTGTGATGTACATCAATATGCTCTCTATGACAGAGCGATAAAAGGCCACCAGCAGCGTTTCCCTTAGGTTTGTTTCTCTTTATATCGTTCAGCCCTAGTTGATGACAAGAAAAACCCTCGAGGTGCAGCGTCTCTGCTCATTTCACCGTTAGCGTAAAGAACAATGAGTTTTCCTGCATTTGTCAATGAAGAACATGTCAAAACATGGAGAGAAAAGCCACTGCAGCCCACAGAGACATAAACCACACTTTATCTGTGGCAGCAATCTGCCAACCACTTCTGAAGCTTTTACAAGTCGTCAGCCAAGTATAAAAGTGAAATGAAAACAATATTAAAACAATATTAATGCTCCCTTTTACTGTTTTGCGCAATTTTATTCTATTCAGCTGTGAACCAACAGAAACAATAGTAACCAAAAAGCCATTATTCATCATCATAAGTGCTAAATAGCCAAATGACAGCCTGTTCGGAATAACAAATGAAGGGGCTGCACGGAGAATTAGCAAGCTCAAGTGACCTTGCTGTATTAGCGGGAGACAACTCTCTGAGGATCGGGGGTTGGTTTTGTTCCAAGACGCTTGACTTCAGGGGCAAGGTGTTTGGGAAATTGTGACTTTTGGCGGCAGGAATGAATTTAAAGCTTTAGTCCGTAACTTGCAATTGCCAAATAATATGCTACAAAACTAATTAAGACTATCAGCTCCACACAACTCTCTCTGTATTTCTCAGTATGTTCAGAAGATTATGTCATCCAGTGACTTTCCCGCGCAGAAACACGAGTGAAGATAATTACCTCTTCTGAAGAGTCCATTATGTTTCTTTAATCCTCCGTGTCCTCCTTGGCTACTAGCAACTGCGTGGAGGAGGGGGGCAGGTTGGGGCTTGTATCATGTGGCCGTGCCAACAGTTTTGTTGTCATTACTTTGAATTCCTCATGGGGGGCGACAGAAACTACGCACTATAGCTTTAATGCTGGGATCACACACTTGGTCCATGATGCACTTGGGTTGCTGCACACTGCATGTGTACAAAGTTTTATACAATGCTCTCATGGTGTCATGTCTGAAATTTCCATGTGTTCATCCATCGTCCAGGACATGGCTTAATGTCAACTCTCTAATGTGCAGTTTTTGGGAAGATGGGCACAATGCCAACGATCAAAGGCAGTGCCTAATGTTATAACAGCACAAAACCCTTTAACGGAGAAGGTCGGGGTCCGTGGTTGGGTGTACAAAGTGTCTCACTTTTAAATATTACGCACCAAGTCAGAATTTTAGTCTTGAGTCTAAATTCTTGTGTTTCTATCATTTTTTTGCACATTGAAGACGTAACTTTGTGCGATAGAAAAAAAACAACAAAAAACATACAAGTTTTGGAATGCCCTTACAAACAATATAGTGCTGCCCATATGTATCGATCTGTAATAAATAACCAATTTACCTCATCACCCAAAATAGACGCTCTGGATCGGGGGGGTGCGTTTAACTGACATGCGACTTAAGAACGAGACAGTTAGGTTTAGGAAAAGATCGTGGGTGGGGTTATAAAATGTACATTTCAGTGACACGCGGGACTTGACAAGTAGGGAGTGAGAACGGGTTGCACTGCCACAACACTAACACTATACTAATAGCTTTTTGAATAACTGTTAATAATACATTTATCCACCTATTTTCTCTTGGGGATCCGTATCTGTTCTCATGGCAGCTGGGACATATCGCTGCCTTCAGCCTGCACTCAGCTTTCAGATCTCTACCAAGTCAGACATGCCCAATCCCGAAATCCCTACCAGAAGCTTGATCGCCTCTGTGTGTTCCTCTCGACGTGCAGCAGCTTCAGTCTGAGGTCCTTCCAGATCACTAAGCTCCTCCAGGAGTCGTGGAGTGACAGGCCAGACGCCCTGCAGAGAAACCTCATTTCAGTCCATTGTGTCCTCGACCTCATTCCACCAGTCAGCGCTCAGAGGTGGCAACCATCAGCGAGGGTCAGGATGAACACTGACTACTAAAAACTGACTCAAGAGCGCCAATAGTTTTCACCTCAGCTCACTGTTCAATACATAGAATACAGCTACAAGAGACCAGTGATTTTCACAGATTTTGTGGAACTACATGTCCATTTAATGGTAGTTTGGGGCAAATTAAAAACACCTTTGTAATTCAATTCATGACCATACTTGACTTTTTAAAACCCTTGAACCCTGAATGCAATCTAGGGCTTGGTTCCAGACCCAAATTGGACCATTGCATTATGTACTAGGCTAAGGCCTGAGAATAATTAATCAAGAATAATATAGCCTGTGAACTTCTGTGATACAAATGTTGTGTGGGGATAAAAGGCAGGCTGCAGTTCTTTATTTGATGGTGAGCGCATTCATGGGTTAACTTAACCCCGTATCCAACCAAATTCAATCAGCAGGCCATATTTCCATCCACATCTCTGTTTCTCAGAACTACAGACTGGACTTTTTAAAATTATATTTCATCTCGCAGCTTTTTGGAAGACAGAATATCAAAAAGAAGTAGCCTTGTGTCATCATCTCCTGCAGTCAGTTATCAATACCAGACAAGACTTTATTTAGGGATGGCTTTTCTGTCACACTTTTGAATTCATTTTTTAGTCAGTGTACATAAAATACTCAGGCCTCAGTCAAAACGGACGCACCATTGTGTCTTCTTGATCATTTCCTGGGGTCTTTTAGAAAGATACACGCTGACACAGGCAGGGCTGGGACAAAAAATCGGCCCTGGCATTTTTGGCCCAGGCGGCCCACACCCACCGTGATTGGACAGACACATTCCCTGCAGACAATCCTCTTAAAATATACGTGCATTCTTTGATATGAGTTGTAAGGCTGAGCAATTTTATCGATTCTGCGATATAAATCGATATTTTTTTCCCCAAGAAAGTATCGATTTTTATGCCGCGAGTATCGATACATAAGTCCCATTCAAATCCCCCGTGTTTACCCCCGTTCGCATTGCAGGAAGAGCGATTTGGTCAGCCAGCCGCTAGTGTCGCTGTAGAGCAGCCGACGTCAACTGGCCCACCGCCAAAGCTTTTAGTCTGGCCCGCAGAATAATCATGAATTCACAAAATGTAAAGAGGAAAAAATTTGTTCTGTTATTTATCATTTCAAGCATTTAGAGCAAAAACCCAGCCCCCTGTATTTACATCTCTATTCACATGCCGGGATTCTGTACAGCGATGCCCGAGCTCCACACACACACAACTGAGCCGAGATGTGTGTGCGTTAAAAGGTTAAAACACGCAGCACCTGACTGGGAACGATACAGAGAGAGTTACCAACGGCCGCTGGGGCAGATGAACTCACGCTGGTCTCTTTTCTGTAAGTAGGCTACAATTAAACCTTCGTGAGTAGAAAGTCAATACTTATCAATGCACTCACCTGTGTAGACCAGCATAAACATGTAGAAAGCGATATTTCAATCTGCTCAGTCCACCGCGTTGTTTTACGCAAACACAGCTCTACTCTGAAAATAGCGAATTTTTACAAACAAACTAAAACAAAAGCGGTCGGTTTTAGCTGTTTATCTTAGGTTGCCGGGAATCTGGAGATTTTGACAAATTCTTGTAAACCTCACTGCTGGCTGAACAAACCAAACTCTCCGCTAGAGCGGACAATCTGGAGCTACTTAATATGCACGTGAATGACGCGATCGTTATGTTCGAGTGATGATGATGATGCTGGTTGTATTATTTTGCAACAACATCGTTTCATTGCAAATGAGGCATACATGACGAATGCATAGCCTGCTTATCAGTCCATTCATCATAGAAGCTGGGCTTTTGGCTTTTCCACATCAACTTTTCCCTTCAGCCTCTTTGATAGTGACATGTTTACCAGACAACAGCCTTTCTTTCTGCAAGCATTTTCCACCAATCAGGATGCTGCATACTACAATAATGTTTCCATAATCACAGACTTTAACCATCACTCCTCAGTGAACTGCCTCCTAGTCTGAGATATTTTTCTAGTTAAAGAGCCAGTTATCATTATGGAGTGTCTATGTTTTTTAGGAGTTTGCTCACACTAATACATGTAAAAAAAAAAAGCAATAGCATTAATTCAGTAAGAAAGTGAAAATTTCGAACAAGAATAGGCGTATTAGGTATAAATTCATTTTATTTTCTTTATTTGAAAGTGCGGACACCAGAGTGCTTAGAAAAATTCTGAAAAAAATGTAGCTGATGATCCCTGCTGTAGACTCTCTGTCCAGTCATAGACATATATTGTGTAATTGATGTTTTCAGTTCAATTAATTAAATCCAAGTAAATGGAACACTCACAAGATGTCACCAAAATCACTCGGTCCCCTTTAAATCTTTCAGAAAATGATGTAAGTGTATCGAATTATATCGAATCGTATCGAATCATATCGTTGGCTGAATATCGTGATATATATCGTATCGTGAGCTGAATATCGTGTATCATATCGTATCGTGAGATTAGTGTATCGCTACAGCCCTAATGAGTTGCCCATTTACTGTTCAGTATGTTTCTGTCATGAACGGTAATAATTATTACAGTTGCAGTTTTACAAACAAGAAAGTGAGCAACTTAGCTTGACGGACATGTTGCATCCATAGGTTGCATCCATAGACAGTATTTGTTGCATCAACAACATGCATAACAGTTGCATCTCAGTAAGCTAGCAAGAGTACACAAGGTACACAACCAACAACTTCCGTGTAGGCTACTTCAAAATAAAAGCACTTCCTGTGACGGTTCGCAGTAAAACTAAATTACTGTTAAACAAATAAGGTTGTGTACCTTTTCACATATCAGCTGTAAATCAAGTACTGTAAATAATGTAACTAGTGAGTTTTAATCACACTATAATTGACAATTTCCTTTAGACTGTTTTAAACTAAACAACATGAATTTCTGATTCAAGTGCTTTAAACAAACATTTTACTATAATGCCGTACTTCAATACAACTGTAAGGTACTTTTAATTGAGTATTTTCATTTTCTCCTACTTGCCTATTGTACGTTTTACTTATCTATTTTTTATAGCTTTAGTTACTTTGCATATTCATATTAATTATACAAAATATTATGAATAATCTGTGATGTATTACAGTGGATAAAGATGAGACTTTATTGATCCAGTGGTGAAATTCACAAGCTAGCTGCCAAGTCAAACTTCCGCTGTTATTTTGGTGAAAGTAACTCAAAAGTAACGCAAAAGTAGTGCATTACAATTCAGAGACAGTAATATTGTAATATAACTAATTACTCTCAAATGACAGTAACTAGTCATTTATAATGTATTACATTTTGGAAGTAACTTGCCCAACACTGGCTCTGATTGGTGCATCTGAACAGGGAGTGGTGGATACAGGCTGTAGGTGGTGCCAGAGGAGCCAGATTTTTTTTGAAATTACCTGCTTCATGTAGTTCTACTCAAACATAGGGTCAGTTTCAGCAAATATGACAGAAAGTTACTTTTATAAGTCTTACCTACTGCACCTTTAAGCAGTTAGGTTATCTGACAGCCACATTAATGTTACAGCCAAACTGCTTGTTGTCGTTATGACGCACATAACGAGGCGCACACACAAACACACACACACACACACACACACACACACACACACACACACACACACACACACACACACACACACACACACCCTTCCTCCCTTCCTAAGAGTCCCTGTTAATTTGCCTACTCCTTACCACATCGTCAATTACTCTCTCTTCCATCTTTTCCTCACTCGCTCTCATGGCCCTGTCATGGTCACTCTCCTCCTCAGCTTCTTTCCTGTCATGATGTTGTTTCTGCTTCTCTGTATAGCCAGCTACCTCTCCGCCTTCTACTTCAGGTAATGCTGATGTTGAAGCAGCTACTACGGCCCCAAACATGTCCGAAATTCTGGCAAATTTTGAGGCATCCGCCTGTAGATTCTTCATCTTTTTCTCCCGTAATTTCTCTGCACCTCCCTTGCGCTTTGGTGGTCGTTTGTCCATTTTAAAGTGTATGCTAAACTTCAGCATAAGCAGAACTATTACAGTTCGTGTCTCAAGGCCGGGAGTGGGGAAGGGGGTTCCTGGATTTGATTGGATCAGGCCAGTGCCAATAAAAAAAATTAACCAATGAGCCGCTGTCAGTTCAACAAAAAAAAAGGCCTATAAATTATATCAGCGATTCGACCCAAAAGTGTTTCAGCCCACCGGGAAAATGCCCGGTATGCCAGATGGCCAGTCCAGCCCTGGACACAGGTTACCTTTTAGAGAATCTTGTCTACTTATCTGTCATTTTGAATCAAGTCTAGACTCTCAGGGTGAATCCCGACATAGTGCTGGAGACTGATTTATTTTCTCTTTTGCTTTCAATAAAGACTGAACCGCTTACATGGACAATGATGGGATTGAGAAACCATTTACACAAGTGAACTTTGACCTCGGCAGAACACACTAATGATATAATTGAAATCGCTGTGGTGTTTCCAGAGATGCTGCTGACCTCCAGGCGCCTTCTGTTTTCATTTCAATGTTTTCATTTGTATGTGTCTCTCCCCAAAGAGAGCTTTGAATAAATCCATGGCTGGGGAGCTGAAGATGCATTTTAGAAAATATATTATGCAGCTTTAAATGGATGAGTTTCATTCGCTATTAGCATTCTCTGTTCCTGGTCTGAATACTGTGATCTCAGTGTACAAAAATGTGCAACTATTGGAAGAAGCATGGCAATTGGGCATTACATTGGGCATTACATGTCACAACAAGGTGATTTATTTGTTAATAATTGTCCCAGGGGGAGATTGCAGCATTTATGGAAACCAAGCAACTGCTGCCAAATGGTCTTGCCATTGGTGTTTGTTCTTTTCTTTTCATAACCTTCGTATTATGTTTCACGGATTGTTTTTCAAAAGTTGCAAACAAACTCCCACATTGTGTCTAACTTGCAAAGATAAATTTGATAGCAAAGTTTTAGTCTTCGACTGAGAGTCTCTGCGTCATTTACCATTTGCCTGATAAAGATTCTTACATTTTTTTGTTGGACGGTGTGCAAGAATCTGTTTCCACTTTTTGACCTATTCATCCTTCTGCTACGCGCCTGTTGCATTAAAAAGATGTGCAAATTACTGATTGGTTTTCAAAATGTGTTATTTATGAAGTTTAACAACCTAAACGTTTGTCTTAAATATAACCCTACGTACATTTCTGGCTGAAATACACCATAAACCACAAATGAAAGCGTCAACTTTGGTTTGCAGCTTTCTCTAGAAAAACTCAGCCACTTTTTTTTGTTCTATTTCTATAGTCTTTATTTTTCTTTTTCACAAATATATCGTTTAGTTAAATAAAATGGCCCAGACATGTTCTAAAAAAAAAAAGCTGGGCACTGTAGTTTTTAGCAAATGTTACTCAAACATGAGTAAATAGTGCATTTGTTGAGGGCGGTGTGTGTGGGATTGAGTCAAAATAAACTACAGTGTGTGTGTTCATGGTGATGAAGGAACCTGTTTTACATTTTTATTACATTTTGGTCTTTTCATGGGATTTGTTAACAATAATAAAAGAAATTCTTTAGTAGGACAATTCCAGGCTATATCCACAACACATTGCTGTAATTTATCTGCTGGTATTGCATGAGACAAATACACAGAAAGGTAAGTAACAAACTCATCACCACAGAAGAAAAACACAGATCCACAGTGATGGTTCGGAGTAATTTCACCCTAGGTTCCTTTGCACCATGACCTCGAGCCAAACACCCCCCCAGAAGCTTTTTTCACCTGGGTCGAACATTGGGAGAGTTAGCGTAGAGTAGCGTTATCAGCTGAATAGCTTAGCGGGCTAAAGGATCCACGTTTGTATCTCGTAAATGACCCCACTAATAATGCCCAAAATGATACCAAACTTCTACACTAGTACAAATAGGTTATTTACTCATAAAACGATGGATTGGAAAGTTTGTAAGTACACCAGAAGTTTATGTAAATAACACTTGCCTGCTGGCTTCTGCTCTCTGCTGTTGCTGCTGCTGCTACTGAGTGCTTAGGGACGTCTACAAATTTCAACACCGAAAAGAGATGCAACAAAAATATTTATTAATTTATTTTTTTTAAAGTAAGTGCTGTAGTATAACTAGCAGGAGACAAGTTATAATTGAGGTAAGTTTGGAGACATTACCTTATTTAATCATTAAATTAATAAATATTTTTGTTGTATCTCTTTTCAGTGTTGTAATTTGTAGACGTCCCTAAGCACTCTTACTGCCCGGTAGCAGTAGCAGCAGCAGCAGCAGCAGCAGCAGAGAGCAGAAGCCATCAGGCAAGTGTTATTTACATAAACTTCTGGTGTACTTACAAACTTTCCAATACATAATTTTATGAGTGCATAACCTATTTGTACTAGTGTAGAAGTTTGGTATCATTTCGGGCATTATTAGTGGGGTCATTAACGAGATACAAACGTGGATCCATTAGCCCCTGCGCTAAGCTATTCAGCTGATAACGCTAACTCTCCCAATGTTTGACCCAGGTGAAAAAAGCTTCTGGGGGGGTTGTATGGCTCGAAGTCATGGTGTAAAGGACCCTAGGGTGAAATTACTCCGAATCACCACTTTAAGGGGCTTCCAGCTGTCGACCCTGGCTACTTTCACTACCTAATCGACCTCAGACAAACTGACTTTAACGGCCTGTCTTCTATTTTACCCACAAACCCATCTCAGCTCACAGCTCTACATCCCAGAATGGCTACAAATGTTGAAATTACAGGACACCAACACGACTGTTTACCTTCCAACTGGCAGCGGTTGTTTACAATACGCCGTTTTTGAGAGAAGACTTAAGCAGCATAAATGCATTTGTGTTAATACCCTGAAATATTGTATTCTCCATGCTCTCTTTCAGTTGAGGGGTGCATGCGATGCACGGGCCCGGAGGCACAGATTATGCATGAATCACAGATTGCCACCTTAGTCATCTGTCCTTAGCTCCAGCGCATATTTACCGACATATAATGCAAACAATCATACATGAGTAAACATCATGGTTTACAGTCATTTCTGGAGCATTTTATCCTTTCTTATCTGAATTGAGAGGGGGTGGAATATTTCTTTGCAGCTTTTGTCTAAGGGGTGCTATGTGTGTGTGTGTAGAAATTGCAAACATTTCTATTATTCCCGGTGAATGTACCGTCTCTCCTCTGTGACCTGATTTGGCACCAACCCTGTCGAATAGGGCCCTGAACACAAAGGTGGCGAAGCTCGTGCTTTGGAGGGTCTCTTTGTTAAGCCGGTGGGAGTTTTGATTTGCTACGGGGAAGAAAAAGGAAGCATTCCACTAGGGAACAAAGCCCTGTTTTGATCGCCCTTATTGCAAAGCATAAGCTGCAAAAACAGAGCCTGGGGTGGGATTGAGGAGGTCAGGCAGCCTGATCAATACACACATTTTCACAATAAACATGTTGAATATGTATGAGAGCGGTCTTCCATGCAGAATCCATTTCCCTCATTTCCTTGTTGAATGGCACTTTTGATGCCGTGCCCTGGCACCGGTCCAACATAAATGACTTGATGCGGATGTGAGATATGTGCGCGATACAGTAAGGAAAGCTGAGATTTGAACACCCACATTAGTGCCACATTTTATACAGTAGCTGTAGTATTTCATATTGATTGTGACAAATGACATCATGGAGTAAGAGGAGGGTGTGTGAGGGTGTGAGGAGGGTGTGTGTGTGTGTGTGTGGGGGGGTTCTTTTCATTCATGGCACACATTCCTCACTATTCCATCAAGGTCTGAGTGCCATTTATCTTGAAAATCAACTTGAAAAGCGAGTAGAATGAAAAGCAAACTTTGGAGATAGTGATGAAACTGGATCTAAAATTGAGTCAGTTCTCATCACCACTTCTCTTTGCTAATCCTAAGCAAAGTAAATTTTTTAAAGCACCTTTCTAGAGAAGATGTCACAAAGTGGTGAAAGAAAACAGACAATAAAAGACAGAATAAAAGACTTTACAAAGGCAAGTCCAAAGATGTGTATGTATTATGTATAAAGGTAAAGGGCCACAACCTCAAAAGCACAGTCTCCTTTAGTTTTAAGTCTGGAGCCAGGGGCCAGATTAACTTGCAAGGGGCCCTAGGGCAAAAATAAGATGTGGGCCCCCCTCCTGACCACCCTCAAACACTAAAGACTCTCATTTACAGATATTTAACCTGGATAAATAAAACCAAAACTATCTACAGGGCTACAGGTAAGTAAGAGACATTATCATGAAGGGTGAATTGACCTTTTTAGGATATAATTCATTGCCAACCTGAAAAATCAAGGTACGTCATCACATTGATGCGACATTGCTCACAATGCAACAATACAAGTGCAGCTAGTAATAGGGATTGCTCGGGGTTAATTGTTCCCGCAAAAACTCGGAGAGTTGACAAAGCTCTGTTGTCTCATGTCAACACATTCTCACTCCCGGCGTGTCAAAAAGTGACGCCTGGTCAGGTGCCTTTTGGCATTTGTTACTGACGCAAAAAATCTCCTTTAGCGTCTTGCCCATTAGCGTCATATTTAGACAGGCTTGGTCAGGAACTGACATGCGGCCCAAGAACGGGACAGCGAGGTTTTGGAAAAGATCGTGGGTGGTGATCAGTGTTGTAATGTAACGAAGTACAATTACTTTGTTACTTTAGTTAAAGATGCAGTAGGTAAGTCTTATAAAACTAACTTTCTGTCATATTTGCTGAAACTGACCCTATGTTCCAGTAGAACTACATGAATTATGTAAAATAAAAAAATAAAAACTCCTCTGGCACCTCCTACAGCCTGTAGTGCGATTGGCAAAATTCCACCGCTCCCGGTTGATTTTCTCCAATCAGGGCCACAGGGGGTGTCTATCGGCCTGTCAATCAGAGGCTTTTCAGAGGTGGCGTGAGCTCCGGGATTTTAAAGATCTGAAGAACGATGCAGATGTAGCCACATTTCTTCTCGACAGGTAACATAATTACCATAAATGATTTATCTTTCACTTGGTTATTAGTAGTCAAAAGTCCACAAAGCTACGTTGGTGAGGATAATAGTAACGTTTGCACAGTGGTCGGTCTGATATGATGCTGAAATGGCTAACGGTAGCCTGCTAGTTAGCATCGTTTTACTGTTGGTGAGTAAAGTTAACGTTGTGTTAGTGTTTAGTTATTGAAAATGTTGTCTGACATGCCGTTCAGGGGCTTAGGAGACGGTTTGGGCTGCAGCAGAAAGGGGGGAGGGACTGAGAAGTTGTTGATGTTCAAATTTGTTGGCAAAGTCCTGGATCTTCACAATCTTACCTACTGCAGCTTTAAGTATAATGTCCACGTATCTGTATAAGAAAATGTGCAATTTAATTCCAATACATTTTCCCTAAGCGGCTTGGTTACTCGTTACTTGCAAAAAATATTTTCGTACTTTGGAGTCAAAGATTCTTCCTCACAAAAAATGTATATTCTGTTTCTCTCTTTGTTGATGTCAGACTTTGAGTTTGATGTTTAAGAAGGTGTGGAAACCCAGAATATTATCCTTTAAAAGGAAGCCACAATGAAGTTCATAATCAAAGTTTTTACTTTCATTTCTAATTCTGAAGTACATTCAATATGAGAAAGTTACTTTTGACATTTAAGTATTGCATATATCAGATACTTTAAGACTTTTACTCAAGTAATATTCTAACAGGTGACTGTAACTTCTACCAAAGTCCTTTTCCGGTAAGATACTTGTACTTTTATTCAAGTATTGCTTTTAGTATACCATAATACCTTAATTGGTAACACTGTATAACAATGGTACATTAATTATCATGAATGCATGCATGACTTAATGCATGAAAAAGCATGAATTCATTCATGTAGTACTTAATTTACTATCAGTAATGTACAAGGCTTAATAGGATCTCAAGCATGACTTAATGCAGGAACAATACGTTAATGAATGCATCAATCAAGGTATTTGAATCATCATGGTTTCTGATTCATTAGTGATGTTCATATCTTCTTCATAGGTAAATCAGTAGTTAAAGTGACAGGCTAAAGAAACTGAATTGTAGTGTTGTAATCATGATTAACTAAACATTACTTCTTCATTACTTCATCATGTTTGTGGCCCTTCAAATAAAGTGCTGACCGGGTCCATCTTTAACAATGATAAATAAGATATGAATAATGGTGGCATATGCAGCAATCATCTTTGTGACCCCTCAAATAAAAAAGAATTGTCAAGACATTTCTTGTGTTCAGACACCTAGAAGTAAAATGCGTAAATATCCTACTTGGGTGAGCATTGTTCCCAGGCATTGCTTTACAGTAAGTGCCATATGTTGTTGTACATTTTGTGTCAATGGTAGTGACCACCATTAATCTTATCTTATTTTTCCAATGTTAAAGATGGACCAGGACAGCATTTTATTTGAAGGGTCACAAACATGATTAAGTAATACATAAGTAATGTTTAGTAAACCATGATTATTACAACAATTCATTTTTTTTAAGAATATGCGTACACTGCTGTGACTGGTGAGTTTTTTGAAGAAGACATGAACATCATTAATAAATCAGAAATCATGAGGATGCAAATATGATGCAATAATGAATGTATTGTTCCTGCATTAAGTCATGCATGAGATACTTTTAATCCGTGTACATGACTGACAGTTGATGAAGTACTACATGAATGAATTCATGAAGTCCTGCAGGAATTCATGATAATTCATGTACCATTATTATAAAGTGTTACCCATTTATTTTTTCCTCTTCCTTAGGTGAGATTCCTTCTAAAACTGACCAAAAGTCAGTTTATTACGAGTTGGGTGTGAGAACGGGTTGGTCATGATTTATATCGTCCTAATCACTAAATCCAACTAATCACAGCTAAAACTTAATTTAATTTATAAGAAAGAGAACTAATACATGCAGTTTGGGTATAAAAACTGTCAATTTGCAAGAATGATTATCGGCTCAATCCATAATCTTTAGTTTGAAAAATATTGGGACAGGCCTTCAAATCTACATGGACCGAAACCAAGTGCACTCTTCGTTTAATTACGAATTCATAGTATCTGTCTGATCCCCTGAGACGACTTCACTCTTGGCATTTAGAAAACAATGAACCTGTGGGAAACTTTCTAAATATCACTGGATTTAAAAAAAGAAAACACCCTTGAGTTCTTGCAGCGCCGTGTGCAGCACACTCTTCATTCTGCAAGTCTTTGTCATTTTCATATCCTTCCGACTGCGCCTCAGGCTTTATAATAATTGAATTAATTATATTGACATTGTTGAGTATCCTCCTCTAATTGTAATAGGATCGCTGGGGCGATAAAAGTGTCTGTCAGAGTCACAGCGGCTCACCTAGAACTCATCTGGTCTGTGATTACCACTTAGAGGCTGCAGACGAGTCCAGCAGTGTCATATGAAATGGAACTGCGTGAAGAGATTTATTCTGTTTGCGTGGGCATGCATGTGCTTCTGATGGCGTGTTTGTATATGTTTTTTTATATGTACTATAGCTGTGGCCCATGTTTATATACATACAATATCCTATTTAATTCAATATTCAGTTCTTACAGACAGCTCACCCATCTGGTGTGTAACCCCACCGGAAACAACAAAATGATCACACAATCTGTCTCTGCAAACGACCTACTGTACCAACTGTTTTCCCACTTTCATGGGATACTGTTGGAGCAAAAATAGGAACAAATAATATATTTGTCAATGCATTTTAATGTTGTTGCAGTTGTCACCTCCACATCCTCATACCTTGGTGAATATGTTAAATCTTCTGTCTATCCCTCCTGCTAATAACCAGTTTTATTATTATTTGGTTAAATGATCAATATAAAGTTATCAAACAATCTTTCTATGGTCCATTTGTGTGATAAAAAAGCATCACACTTAACCAGTTTTCAGTGGTTTTTAAAAGCATTGATTATAGGATTAAAGGTGTTTATGGTTATGTTAAGGCCAACACATCCTCATACCTAAACAACATTATGGGTCGATTTATAAAGACTCCCAAAACAACGCAATAGAACTACCGTTCTACGTTAGTCATGTGACTGTAGTCATGTGACCGTTCTATTTAACATATTGATTGTATGAACATTGTGAAACTGAACTAGCTAAGTTAGGCAACCTTCTTTAAACCAATCACTATCGTCATGGGCGGCGCTAAGCTCCACACGGAGCCGCTGCAAAACAGCCTCGGGAAGGAACTTGTTTTGGTGGAACATGTGAACGTTCAAAAGTTGCTTTAGTCGTGCAACAGAAAATTCAGATTGGACAGATAGTCTAGCTAGCTGTCTGGATTTACCCTGCAGAGATCTGAGGAGCAATTAAACACAGCCCTCATGAATCCACCGGAGTTTAAAATTACAATACAAAGAAAGTGGAAGGAAACGGACATCCGGGCGAAAAAAATGACATCCGGTGGAATTTCCATCGGCACCGACGCAATCCCGGAAGTGGAACGTCGTGGATATAGACTATTGCGTCACGGACTGAGGTCCAGAAAAATCTCAGTTAATTTAAAAATGACATTTGACTTTTAGTTTCACACAGGCCATTACTACTGAGTGAAAGTCGTGTGTTTATTTGTGCCGACCATTGCCCCAACCTGCGGAATTTGGGCCTTACTCTATCATCTCACTTCCTCGTTTGCTCTCGCAATAATTACTACAGCCACAAGAGGTCGCCGCCGCCTAACAAGAAATGTAATTGTGGATTGTATAAGCTGTTTGCGTTATCATAGCCATATGGTCGTTTTCTGGGTGAGGACAGGCTGGTTTAGGCAGCACTTACGTTTAGGGAAAGTTAAAGATTTAACCTGGATCTTTACCTAACCTTAACCAAAGTGCTTTTTTTGTAGAAACCTAACAAACTCACAGAGTCCCAAGAAACTCTTTTATTGGACAGAGATTTAATCAGCTGTCATCCCGCCAGGTTAGAGATTTTGTCAGCAGGGGGTAGCCAAAGGAAGCCGATTAATTCCACTCCCTGTAACTTTGTTAAGTATGACAGACTTATCTGCACTCTTTGCTACAACTTTTTAACTTTGATATTCATACCAGTTAGTAAGTGTGTTGATTTTACAAATCGGCTGTCCTCATTAATCAAAGCATGCTGTGATTCCAGTACGAGGGCAAGTTGTAATATATAGGCAGTGGATAAAAGTTGTACAAAAGTGAAAGGTAGCAATTAAATTCTCTGGATAAAAGTCACTTTTAAGAAGAGATTTAAAAGATGAAGATGAGACGAGTTGTTCCAAAGCCTTTAGAGCCCTGACAGGTAAAGCCTTCTCACCTTTAGATGCTAAGTTTCACCTCCTTATACCCATAATTCCTTGCATTATGGATAGACAGACCTATTTGAAGGAATAACTACTTCCCATTGTTGTTCATTTTGAAATGCATGCTGCACTGTTTGAAAGTCTTAGTTTGTAATTTCTAGACAATCTAAGATACTTCACTTAAGTAGAAGTAACAATACACTAATTACATATGCAATTCCTGCTTTGAAAATTAAGTAAAAGTATGCCAAATGTAAAAGTACTTGTTATGAAGAATAAATTACTCCTGTGAGCGTTACATAATCATATCATTACTGATTGTCTGCAGGGTTTCTATAAAAAAGTGTTATAGGACACCTACTAAAGGAGTTCCGGTTAAACTGACTGATTACTGTTCTAAATATATGCGCTACATCAAAAGAAAAATGTTAATCTGTTATTTCCAACACTGAGACGTGCTTCAGTGCCTCGTCCTATGGTCTGAACACCACAGGATGGCGCTAACACACAAGCTGCTGGAAGTACGTTGCACTGCCCCTCTGAACTGACTTTGTTTCACAGTGAATAACGTTATCTCACATCCTGTTCACTGTTCAGGTCACTTCTAGCGTGGGAATGCTATTGAAGGGTGGGTCTTGCCTAGAAGTTGCGTGTGTTCCATAATAACGTGTCACTACTCCAGGCTACAGCCGACAGTAACGTTACACAAAGCGGATAAAATTGTTCGTAAAAATCTTTATTGTTTTGTGGAATATTACATGGCTGGATAGCTAGCTGGTCTTCAACATACTGTCAAATTATTTTTACTGATTGCCAACTGTACACAATGTTATTGATTTTGAATCTTGCGAGCAAAGCGTTAGGTTTCTAACTCGTAGCTGTGCTGAAGGTTTTTTACGAGCTGAGCGGACTATGAATATCTCCGATTGCTAACGTTGGCAAGTTGTATCTAAGGTCCTTCCTATTTCCCAAGGAGTCAACAACGTTTGCATTGCAAACGAACCTTGTGGGATGGGAATGATTGTTCCAGGTATTAGTCAAACCCTCAGGCGTAACCAGGGAAACTGAGTTATAAAACAAATTAAAATACAAACTAATGTTTTTAAAACATTTTATTTGGCAAATGACCATGATATAAGCAGGCTCATGCCCTTGGAGGTGTCCATTGTCAGGTATTAATGAACTTTGGCAGAGGTAACCTTCCTCCGATGTGCGTCGGACGGTTCACGCCTCGCCATCGTGAATTAATACCTGACAATGGATACCTCGTCGCATTAACCCTTACTTAATGTACAACTCAACAGACCTGAGTGTCAAGCAAGCGGATTGGTTGATTAAAAGTCTGGAATGGATTGTTTACTAATTATTAGTTATGCTATAATTTGTTATTTTAACAGCTTGTTTTTGCTCACATCATAACATTTGTATGTATTATATTAAGAATGTGTTAATGATTAAGAAATTGTTCATAAACCGTCAATAAATTATGTTATTATGAAGTTGCATCTGATGAATATAATACCTTGTTAATGGTTAATTATTATTTTGTAAAGCATCTATAAACATTATAGCCATTATCAGTGTACAAATAATCATCTCTTTTATAGATTGCCAAAAAGATTTAATGGGGTCAAATGAATTAGTTACTGGATGCTTTATAAACCATTTATTAATCATTAACTTATTATTATAAGCATTAGTTGCAACTTTACAATAGCACCCAAATAATGTTTATGGATGGTTTACAAAAAACAATTATTAACCATTGACAAGTATTAACTATCTAAATGTATAAACTTATTATTTTATATTACACTAATCTAAATTAGGCTATAACATTACTAATAATTAGTAAACATTATTTAAATCATAATTTCATTATTTGTTAATAAAATAGCTATAAAATAAAGTTTGAATAACTATCAATTTACCATTTATTAGTGATGGTTATTATAAAGTGTTACCAAGTACTTTTTCTGAGCTTTAGATTTTGATTAAATCGGATTCATTAGAGTTTGTTAGCTTTGAGTTGATATTGCCATGCATTCTGATCCCAAGGCCAAGTATGAAGCTCCATGCTCAGTCAGTGCTTTGTGTATAGCAAATGGGCTACAACATGCAAAACCCGTAGAGCCTGGCTTGGCTTGGTGTGACTCGGCGCGTCAGCCCAGCACAGCAGGGATTTGCATCTCCATTACAACAGGTTACCAGCATGAAAGTGTGTCTTTAACTGTACCACGTTTGTCTTGAGTCAATGACATTTAAAAGCAGGCTCAATTGTTGGGTCTTTGTAAATTATAGAGTGTGGTCTACTCTATCTGTAAAGTGTCCTGAGATAACTCCTACTACGATAACTCAGTGATCTACTACGATAACTCAGTGATCTGACACTATAAATAAAATTAGGTATGGTCTAAGGACAAAATGGTGGATTCCTATACATTTTTCACAATAAAAAATCCCCTGTTATTTTGTTATTTAAAAGCTTTTATTATGAAGCAGAAAATCTGGAAATGTTGTGTTTTCATCAGCAGTAACTTAACCCCAGTCTTATGCAGCGATTACGAACCAGTAAAATTAAGCAGATATCTGAAAGTGCAAACACGGATGCAGGAGAGAAACTAAACTTAAAACCACAACAACTCAGTTAGAAGCTACAAAAGTACTGAGAGCTGAACACAGAGACACTTTTAAAAACATCTTTCTCTCTGGACATCCAGGCATGAGTTGAGTCTAGCAACACACTCTTGTTTGAGGGAGAGATGGGGGGTCGTCATGGCCACAGGTTGGCTGCGATAGGCGCGGTTGGCTTGAAGGCGGGTCGGGTGACTCCGGAGATGGTCCATCTGATTGCTAAAAGAAGTGGTCTTGTATAGAAGGTTGCGTCCATTATTTCTACAGTCTATGGGTTTAAACCAATAAACCAAATGGTACTTTAAATTGGTAATTGAAACGCAAATCAGTCTGGCACGGTTTGCCAATGGAAAAACACCATAGTATGATCCTTTTTTACCAGTTTCCAAGGGCAATTTAACACTTGCACCCACTTGTGCATCATTTCCAATAAGTATTCCTGCAGAAGACTGAGACTTGTATTTTCAGATACCGACTGTAGTTAATTTAGTGCAAAGTTTCAAATATAATCTAATGGACCATTTCTATGAAGGAAATAACAAAAGCTAAAGTACTCCACACATGCTCGTGTGAATGCACGCTGAGATTAATTTGTCTAAAAGCAGACTTTATCCAAAAAGGTTACGCCTCCAATGTTCAGCCACAGGACAGCTGCTTGTTTGTGTGAGACAAAGTGTCAGAGTGCATCATGTCCAAGGTCCTGCAGGGAGAGGGGATACATCAGACACCCAACTGTAATGGCCTGTAATTAGAGAGCTGATTAGTAGAACTAATGACCCAATAAACGTTCCGTCTATCATATCTCAATGTCTTTGGAACAAGGCTGGAGCGGGAGATAGGGGACAAACAGCGTGGCTGGACGACGATGAGGACGGCCCAGCTCTCGTTAACCTAATTAACATCTATACAGGTGAAAACGTGATGTTGGAACATAATGAGGCAGTCCGAAGTAGGGCTGCTTGATTATGGAAAAAAAATCATAATCACGGTTATTTTTGGTCAATAACCGTGATGAATCATAAATAGTCATGATTATTTAACACAATTACAAATTGTCTTTTGAAAATACAGTATGTTGCAATTATTGAACTTAAAAAACTGTGAAACAGTTAGACAAATCAACAGTGAAATTTCCCTCAATACGTGTGCCGTTTAAAATAAAAAATTCAGAACACAAGACAAAATAAGAGTTTGCTTGCAAAACGTGATGCGCAAAACAGTCGTTTAGTTTTTTTCCCCCCCGATTTATTTGTTTTTGTGATCATTAGGAGTCGAGATTTTGGGTCAGAGCTAGGGAGCTAGTATAGTTATTTTGAATACTAGATTTTGCACAAGAGGAAGCTCTTGTGACAAAGACCCTCACGGGCAACAAACTAATCTTTCTGTATTAAAAAAAAAAAACCTCTCCACTCCCACCATGTCGAGCGAGGAGTTTGCGCCGCCACAAACAGAGAGCTCTCTCTCTCTCTCTGTATTCAGCAGAGAGTGCTGCAGGCCACGGGGTAATAGGTGGCTCGGGGCACATGAGATGGGGAATAACAGTGGTGATTATCTTCTCTACCTCCTTGAAGTAATAGATGAAAGCCTCGCCATCATGTAATAGGCTACTTAAGTCTGTCAAGGCGGGAGAATTTTTTACCCCGTCCTTATTTGCCTGGCTCCTCTCTTCCCTCTTTTGTGGTAAAGTAGGCTTTGTCTGAATGCCCCTGATGAATAGCACAGGGCCTTTCTTCCTCTTCCCTGACATGATAATAAAAACCCCACAGGCAATGTGCTTTTAGTTCCCTTCCGGCTAAATCCCTGCAATCAAGAGTCATTTAAGATATGACACATCCAGGCGCTAAAGAGCAGCCTGGCCAGAGAGGAATAATCACACTGTTATCCATAGTTTGACATCATTAATGAGGCGGAGAGCTGGACAAACCCTGAGGCGAGGAGGAGTAGAACGAGCAGATAAATGGCCTTGTTTTTCAGGAAGATCATATAGCTGATGTTTCCGCGTGATCATATCACTTAGCCCTCTGCGGCTGCCTCACCAGGAGCTGCTGTTTAGCGGTTTTGGAGGAGACGAGGCTAGTTGTTAGCAGCAAGAAATGACACTTTCGGTATCTCTGCAGCACTGATCTGAAAGAGCCTGTAACCTTGTTAAAAGCTCACCTCTAATGACTGCTGATGCCTCGGAGTAGGGTTTTAATTTGCATCAAGCCCCACGCGCCCATATGGTAATCCTACAGCACCTGCTATATATCTTTGCATAATTCTGCATAAAATCCTTATCTTACTCTTTCACCGAGATTTGGAAATGTCCTTTAATGTTCCTATTGGGAAGGCAATCCAGAACAAGTCGGAATCAACTTTGCAGAGCAGATAAACCTATCTAAATGCAAATAAACAGCAAAATTGTGTGACAATCGATGCAGAGTTTATCACCACGCAGCTCCTGCAGGGCATTTTTTTTCAGGGCACTTGTTTGCTTGTATGATTACATACTGTTCTTCCATCATTGTTTTCTACTGAGGACCATGCATGGTCAGACATAACTTGTTATCTCTTCATTGCGCCATATAGCAACTCATTTTAAACCAAGGCCTGTAATGTTATAAGTCCAAAGAAGACGCTTTCATCTATTCTTAAATGCACATTTAATTGGTGTTCTCTGCAACTCCTTGTTTTCCTCTGTCCAAGCTAATTTTCCTACACTTTCTCCCCCCTTTGGCTGCTGCTTCAAAAAGTGTATGCAAGAGTAGAAGTCGTATTAAAATACATAAAAGATCCTGTATTGTAAAAAGTGAGTTTTCCATGTCTTTTTTTTATTATAAAGCAGGTCGAGGTGCTATATAAATACTGTTCAAGTGTGAAATCGCTCAATACACAAAGAAACACAGACAGCCTGTATTCAGAAAGTGTGCCTTTAAATGAGCCGTCAGGACATCATGTACGGTTGTGATGTCACAAATATACTACACATAAGCAAGTCCTCCAAACCATATGACGATATAGGTTCCTCATTACTACCAGGGCTTAAAGGTGCTCTAAGCGATGTTGGGTGACGGCACTTCTTGTTGAAGTTCGAAGTATTGTCAAACAAAACGAGGCTAGCTCGCCTCGCCCCTCCCTCCTCATCATCCCGTCCCTTCTCCCTCCCTTCCTTGCTTCCATGCACTAACCCCCCCAACCCCCACCCCCAAACCCATCTTGTCTGTTATTGGCTGGAACGCTGGAAGACTGTTTATTATGTTGCGTGGTGCAGGTTGGCACAGTTTGTTTTTGTTGGCGTTTTGTGGAGCGTTGGCTGTCTACAGAGACCACTTTTTTTTTTTTTTTTACAGTGTGTTCAGGGGACCGGCAGCTTGCGGATAGTGAGGAGATGTTGGCTGTATGTGACAAAAAATGTTGTAGCCCTAAAAAAAAAAACTTTAAAATGTGCTTTTTTGATTAACAGCAAACATGGCTAGAATATTTTTTTAAGAAACCAGCCAATCAAACTTTCCACTAGCCTCATTTCTTTTTGTTTTTAACTAACTAACTTAACTAAATTAACTTAACTTTATTTCGATTCTGTCGACCTTGAATGAAGTGCATTTTACGATGCTAAAATTACTGTTTATTTATTTACATGGAGTCTGGGTGGCTTAGCGAACGCAATTTCGCGGATGTTTTTTTTTTTTCAAAAAAGGATCTTACTCTTTAACAGAAAGGTCGACCTCCTTAGAAATCCTTTCCATAATGTTGTCAGACACTTAGAATATTAATCTGAGCGGCAAAACAAGCACTTTTGTGAAGGTAAATACAAGCTGGACAATTGTCCTATTAACTTACTTTGTAGCTTGTCTCTCCACTGCCGACTGCGGCGATCTCACTTAATACTGGACCAATGTCAGAGATTGTTGTTCCCATCAGTCACTTAGACACAAAAACGTAGGCAAGTAGGTTGAAAAAAACGGTATTTACCCTTTAATGTCGACTGTACGTCTGTTTGTTTAAGTTTTGAAACATACTGATCACTTTGTTGGGTGTTTTATTTCATTTGTCACTGCTACAGGAATGTCAAATGACAAATGCCGGAGTTTTTTTTTTGCAGGCTACTTACCCAAAAGTTTGTAGTGATGACACAATATGCATTTTGAGGCTTTTAATGTTCTCTCAGGATGTGATTTGGTCTTGGAACCGATCTGAAGAAAGTGTTTTTCACCGTTGTCATGGCTTTTTCAAAAGCTCAGCTGGTGCTCATTTGATAAAAAATATATTTTTATTTATATACCTACTCAGAGCATCTCTGAAGGGTAAAAAGGTTTAAAAACCTGCTGCACATTAAGACAGCCGGGAGAGAAAAATAAAGGCAGGGCATGGATCTGAAATGGGTGAGAAACTAATGGAACTGGCAGCATGTTTTGTTTTCGTGCACAGAGAGCTTTCCCTCACAATGCCCCCCCCCCAAATGTGACCGAGGGAGCTCATCAGCAAAAAGTGAAAGCATTAATTACCTGAATAAAGGCAGCTGGCATGGCACTTTTTAAAAATCCACCCTCTTTCAAGCTACGTGTGAGAGAATAGGAGATTTCAAAGCTAATTGGGGAGGGAGCAATTTTATGTAGTCTATAAAAACCATTATTCTCTACATAGTTGACAGAACCGCAAGATGATACGATTGAATGGAGGTAATGGTGCCTCTTTCAACAATAACAGTTCCCAGTTTATTTCAACTAAATTACCTTTTAGCAGCGCAACTTAGAACATTTCCCTTGTTGCACTGCTGAGAGGCATTTTCCAGTTGTTGCAGATCATATTTATGCATTCAGATTTTATCTCTTCATATGAGTTTATGATTACTACTTTTTGCTTCTTCCTGCTTGTGACTTCCAGTTCAATTGGTTTTGCATGCGGTTTGTCTTCCAAAAGAATATGAAAACTTTCATTCCACAATGATCGTCTTTTTGAGGAAAATATGAAACAAATGTATCATTTCTTAATTCGGAAATTCATTAGTGGAATCTGGTTGGAAATGATCCACAAATACTCTGGGTAATAACTAGGATTGGGCATCGAGAACCGGTTCCAACTTGGAATTGTGGTATCTTTAGTAGCGATGCGGTGATGATGGGTTGAAGAGGAATCCGCTGACACTGTGCTTGATTGTATAAAAGCTTTATTACATCAAGTTTTCAGCATCAATTACAAGCCCTGCAGAAGCTTGGAGAGGTACGAAGCCCATAGTACACTCTGCCTCTTGCTCTAAAATCCATAGCTTATATTGGATATGTTCAGGTAACATGTTAGATAACATAGGAACATGTAAGTTGTTATTAGTTAGTACCAAAACTAACATACAATCCCTTGAACCCCCTCAGCCACCAATCACTGATCTCAACTCAAAACATCCCAGCAAAAATCACTCCACTGAGAGGTAAACCACTGCGCTGCCACAGTGCTCCTGATGACTCCGCACATTTGAGCTTTAAAAAGACTTTAAACTTATTGGGCCAGATACCACAGAATCGTTAAAAAAAATTATGATTCCAAAGGTATCTTTTCTTTTTTTGGAATCATTTGAATAATTGTAATCTGATGGTCGGTTCCACATTTAACATGCACACAAGTTTTGGTTTCCGTAGCGGCCACCGTACTTCCAGGCGCTTGTTGTGTTGTGTGGCTTTATTTTATGTTGAAAAAAGCCCGGTAAAACTGTAAATCACTGTTGAATCAAAGATGAAATAAGCATGTGGCCCGCTCCACTGCTCAAAGAATCGGAATCAAGAATCAATAAGAACCGGAATTAGAATCAGAATTGTTAGTATCAAAACGAGGCCCAACCCTAGTAATAACTGTTTCTACTCAAATGATCTGCTTCAAATGGGGGATATCGATACTGTACAAACAAACAAACGCACCCAATGTTCGCCCAAACAGAGAAAGGACAATATAGCAACAACCTCCCACTAGAGTGCCCCAAACCATGCTGCATGTTGCTGTGTGAAATAAAGCTGCCATGTTCCCACTGTGCTGGGTCGTTACAAGGCCTGGGCTTCAACAGGCACCTGTAGACACATCATGCTGCTGCAGGTATACAGCTGCAGCGGGGCAAAAAAATCAGGGGAATGTAATGGTGACTAATACCAGAGAACTGTCCTGCTTTTTCACATAACAGCTGCTTTATTCGAATACGTTTAAAAGAGGAACAATTCAAAGTCACAGAGCTCATTTAGCATCACTTTCCAGAATCTATTTCCAGAATCCTCAGACTTTTCTAGCCATCTGCATGAAGAAATATTCAGTCTGCTGCATGACATACTGTATGTATGTAAAAAAGGCTCATTCCTATGTTGCGCCTCTTTCCTATTCCAAATAAAAATGTTGGCAGGAAATGACATCCGTGTTCAATGTGTAAAATGTAAACCATATATTAGTTGATATTGATGTTTCTTTCCAATATTTCATATTCTAATACAAATTAACTGGTTCATATTTTGATTGTTTTTTTACAAAAAGAAGCCAGGGTGTTATTTCTGGCTACCCGCATTAGTAAGGCCAGGTGAGATTTAAATCCTGCTTTTGCACCTTTCAAAAACAATCTGTAGCCTATGCTACTGAATCATCTCCGAATTTAAAGACTATTTTATGGATAGGCACAACCAAGCCTATTTACCTTCAAAGCTCAATATTTTTTCGACCTGCATACAGGAAGCCGCTATCATAAGACATGTGGTTCGCTTGTCTTTTTCCCTTTTCGTGTCCAAGAAACCCCGTAGTGAAAAAGCACTGGACAAAAAAAAACTCCTGCTCACTAACAGCACTAAGAGCATAAATCACCCCCAACTTCCTGTCACAAGCAGGCCGGGTTTGCATTAAAGCCATGTTAGCGTCTATGCCAGTGCCCATTAAGCCACATTATTCTGTGTGTGCAATTAGGAGCGTTACATTCAGTTTTTTTTTTACGTCTGTGATATCTCCCCTGTGTTAGCGATCACAGAAAACCCCCAACACCATTTTCAGAACATGAGAAGTGTTAGTGCAGCAACACAAGATGCAAAAATAGAGAAATAATGGTTGCCAAAAAGGTAGATTGAAAGCTGTTATGTATCAGATAACAGTATGGGTGTTTGAGTGTGTGCTCTCATGTAGGCTGTGGGATGTAATGAAACTGAAGGACCAGTGGAGCGTGGACATGACAAGAAACGGTGGGTAATCGGCGAGCAGGAGGCAGGAGACCGCGGCGGGGTGATGATAAGGACTGCTGAGGTCAAACCAGATGAACCTTGTGTACCGCTGAGAATCAAGACACTCTCATAAGACATATGACTCCATGAGAGAGAGTGAGGGACTGAGAGAGAAGAGGTACAGCTCAGAGCAGAAAAAAATACTAACTTTCATACGTTTAATTCTCAAATAAAAGCCAATATTTAAATGGTGGTGGGTGTGGCTGACATGAACAAATGAAGGCTGGGTAAAGAATATTGAGGGTGGGAGGTGAATAATGCCTACCATCCACTACAAGACTTTGAACAGACTTTAAAAAGACTAAAGTCTGACACCATCTCACATCTAATGTTAAAGACTGTCATAATATGTAAAGACTGGGCATCTTGCAGGGTCACAAATGGCAAGACTACAACTAGATTCGTTTTGAAATATTGAACAAAGCTAGCTAGCTACCGCTAGTGTTAGCTGGTAACTTAACGGAAAAGTTTGCAGATTTTGTGTTCTGCCGTACATGCAGATGAATGGTGGCAGTACCCGTTGGATGATGCGCTCAGAAGGGTTGAAAATCCCTCTTTAGTGTTTAGTTTAGCGAAGCGCTATAGCAACCATAAACAACACTGGCTCTAGGCGCTGCTGCTTCGCGTTTATTGCTGGTGCAGGGCTGGCCCGACCCATAAGCGACCTAAGCAGCTGCTTAGGGCCCCGTGGCTACCAGAGGGCCCCCAAGAGCGCTTGAAATGTCCCACAATAGAGCTCATAACAGAGCTGGTCTATTTAAAGATAGCTTTGCTGCTAATATGTCTCACATTAGTCTTTACATGTGTATTTGTACATTATGAGTGCTTAAACTAATATTTGCAATACACAAGTTGGTTTAGTGCCAAGTGCAGTGGCAACATGTAACAATGTGGAGAGTCCTCAAACCCAATCTTGCTTAGGGCCCCCAAAAGTCTAGGGCCGGCCCTGCGCTGGAGGGAGCCCACCCATTGTTGTTGACAATGTTTACGTGATTTATCTTCACTACCAAGACTTAAAACTTACGATAATATCAAACACGTTGGATTTTGTCAAAACGTCAAGACGGGAAAAATACCAACCTACACCAAACGATTTTACGGGAGCGCGCCCAACTCTAGCAAGACTCTCATGATTTGATTCCGAAATCTGTCTGCGACAGTGGTATTGCTTGAAAAGTCGTTTGGTGTAAGGTCGGCATTAGCTGCACTATAATGGCTCACATGGTGCTCTCACACTCCAGTTGCTTCTACTTTGTTGTTGGTGATGCTAATGTCCAGGACTATAGAGAAGAGGCATGTTCTTTTGATGTCATTACAAAATGGTGATTTTGGCCAATATTTAGTGTTCTTTATATAATGTATTAGGGGTGTCAACATTCTCCAAATCCGCGATTTGATATGACTTTGGATTTTAAACTCCTGATTTGATTCCATTTAAACATTTTATTATGCCAAAATAAAATCTATAATGCAGGGCGCCCTGGCAGATCACCTGGTAGAGCGTCTGCCCCATGTACCAAGGCTCAGTCCTTTAAGTACAATTCCGACACAAAATGAACCCAGGGGTTAACAACACATCTGTACCGAGTTCGACCGTTCTCTGGGATATGTTTTCATGCTAATCGAATGTGACCAGTTTTGTTGCTAACCGCTTATAAAGCTAGTCGTCAGGGCATGCGAAAGTAAAAAGAAATCGCTATTTCTATACCACCAAATAGCACCACAGTTCCACGGTAGCATAATGAGGATCCCTGCATGTAAACCGAAGTATTGAGAACTTTGTAAGTGTACAGACAGTTTATTCAAAAGATAGTTTATATAGACAGTACCATTCCGTATACAGGCAGGCGCCATCTTGGGAAAACAGTCATGACCAATCGAACGGCGAACGCCGTGTAACCAGTAACCAGTAACATAGCTCAAACACGGCGTTCGTCGTTCGACTGGTCATGACTGTTTCCCAAGATGGCGCCTGCCATCTAGCAGCTTACCACTGAACAAAACATGGCTAAACAAAGCAGATTGGATTTAATTAGGGATTTAGAACATTTCAAAAAGTTACTTAGAGCAGCTGATTCTGAGTATGATATGGTTATGTTGCTGGTGTTTATCCTGAATGTATCAAAACAGCAGGCAAACATTGAGGGAGTGTTGGGTTTCCATTAACATTCAACAGCTGGGCGCCCAGATAGCTCAGTTGGTAGAGCAGGCACCCATATATACAGTGCCTTGCGAAAGTATTCGGCCCCCTTGAACTTTTTGACCTTTTGCCACATTTCAGGCTTCAAACATAAAGATATAAAACTGTAATTTTTTGTGAAGAATCAACAACAAGTGGGACACAATCATGAAGTGGAACGAAATTTATTGGATATTTCAAACTTTTTTAACAAATAAAAAACTGAAAAATTGGACGTGCAAAATTATTCAGCCCCTTTACTTTCAGTGCAGCAAACTCTCTCCAGAAGTTCAGTGAGGATCTCTGAATGATCCAATGTTGACCTAAATGACTAATGATGATAAATAGAATCCACCTGTGTGTAATCAAGTCTCCGTATAAATGCACCTGCTCTGTGATAGTCTCAGAGGTCCGTTTAAAGCGCAGAAAGCATCATGAAGAACAAGGAACACACCAGGCTGGTCCGAGATACTGTTGTGGAGAAGTTTAAAGCCGGATTTTGATACAAAAATATTTCCCAAGCTTTAAACATCCCAAGGAGCACTGTGCAAGCGATAATATTGAAATGGAAGGAGTATCAGACCACTGCAAATCTACGAAGACCCGGCCGTCCCTCTAAACTTTCAGCTCGTACAATGAGTAGACTGATCAGAGATGCAGCCAAGAGGCCCATGATCACTCTGGATGAACTGCAGAGATCTACAGCTGAGGTGGTAGACTCTGTCCATAGGACAACAATCAGTCGTATACTGCACAAATCTGGCCTTTATGGAAGAGTGGCAAGAAGAAAGCCATTTCTTAAAGATATCCATAAAAAGTGTTGTTTAAAGTTTGCCACAAGCCACCTGGGAGACACACCAAACATGTGGAAGAAGGTGCTGTGGTCAGATGAAACCAAAATCGAACTTTTGGCAACAATGCAAACGAAAGCGTTATGTTTGGCGTAAAAGCAACACAGCTCATCACCCTTAACACACCATCCCCACTGTCAAACATGGTGGTGGCAGCATCATGGTTTGGGCCTGCTTTTCTTCAGCAGGGACAGGGAAGATGGTTAAAATTGATGGGAAGATGGATGGAGCCAAATACAGGACCATTCTGGAAGAAAACCTGATGGAGTCTGCAAAAGACCTGAGAGTGGGACGGAGATTTGTCTTCCAACAAGACAATGATCCAAAACATAAAGCAAAATCTACAATGGAATGGTTCACAAATAAACATATCCAGGTGTTAGAATGGCCAAGTCAAAGTCCAGATCTGAATCCAATCGAGAATCTGTGGAAAGAACTGAAAACTGCTGTTCACAAACGCTCTCCATCCAACCTCACTGAGCTTGAGCTGTTTTGCAAGGAGGAATGGGCAAAAATGTCAGTCTCTCGATGTGCAAAACTGATAGAGACATACCCCAAGCGACTTACAGCTGTAATCGCAGCAAAAGGTGGCCCTACAAAGTATTAACTTACAAGGGGGCTGAATAATTTGCTGCACCCAATTTTTCAGTTTTTTGTTTGTTAAAAAAGTTTGAAATATCCAATAAATTTCGTTCCACTTCATGATTGTGTCCCACTTGTTGTTGATTCTTCACAAAAAATTACAGTTTTATATCTTTATGTTTGAAGCCTGAAATGTGGCAAAAGGTCGAAAAGTTCAAGGGGGCCGAATACTTTCGCAAGGCACTGTAGAAGTTTACTCCTCGACGCAGCTTGCGGCCCTTTGCTGCATGTCATTCCCCCCATTTAATTTATTCAGCTGTCCTGTCAATAAAGGCCTAAAAATGCCCCCCCAAAAAAAGAGGAGATCAGAAACCATGGCGTTTTCTCACAAAAATATGATAAAACATTTTCAAAGCAGGGCTCTAATATCAGTCCGTTTCAAATCCAGGCCTCTGCAGCTAAAGTAAAGTAAGTAAGTAAAGGCCTCTGTCACTAGTTGAATATTTATGGTCACCTCTGACATACAAACAATCTTTCATTCAAACAGCTACAGTGTAACAAGTAGTGTGACTGCATATAAACGGTAAATTAATGCTAATAAAGTTCCTCCACAAAGCCACACAGACTCTCTGATTAGTCAGTCACCTTCAGAACAGGCTGCACAGCGAGGAACCAAGAATCAAATGAGCATTCAGTGCGGGTAAAAGTCTAACTCGGTCTCAAGTGAGTTAGAGGCAGAAACCAGGCTTTCGTAGCAGACTGTGTCCTCCCAATTCCAGTAATCAAAGCTCTGTAAATTACAACGGCTCGGGAGATAAACTGTTTTGAAACCTTGCCATGGGTCAAATGAGCAATCTTGATTCAAGCCAACTACAAAATTAGCCAGCCAGTTTTAGTTGTTTTTCTTCTTTTTTTTCCCCTGTTCTCCTTCCACAGAGAAGCCCAATTTAATTTCACCCCACGTGTGTGGAGAGGTTGCTCAGACACTGTGATCAATTGATAATACGAATATGGGCCAAGCAGGAGAGAAATTTCATTATTTTAATTCCTTTGCAGCTGCCCCCTCAAGCATAAAGTCACATGAATGTATTTGTGGCCAGACGAGAGGATTGGTATATTGATTACATACATGATTAGATGTAACAACACGCATAATGAGACCTTCTGGGAATTTAAAAAAACATGAATGTGAAACATACAGTACTTCATGAATCATGAGTTGATATAAAATTAGTTTTTACATTCTCTCATTTCTCTTATTATATGTGTTGCTGTTTAGAATACATAAACTGTAAGTGACTTATTTCAGACTGTATATTACTGTAGACTAATGATAAGAAAGCAGCAATAAACAGTTTATCCTCTTGCTCCCATATGAGCTATGGGGATGAATCACAAACTTTGTTTTAATGTTTACTGTAACCGTTGCGGCTCCCTTCAGGCTAATCTGTAATAAAAAAATTTAAAAAAAAAGATATAATGTACTGGTGAACTGCATTATTCCCTTTTGTTTTCTCAAAATCTGATCAGTGGTGTGATGAACAGCTAGAAGGAAAACAATACAGTGACTTGAGACCAGTTTTCCGCCCATTTATGTCTGAAATGAAAAGTTAACACTGGCAACAGATTGCATCAGTGAAAATTCTGTTCTGCTCCACTTATCCACCACTTCTGTATGGAGGATTACTTCTTTCTTTTTTTTTTCTTTTTTTTTTAGCTTGCTCGGTTTTGTCAAGTTTGAACTCAACACTATGATGGGTTATGTTGCAAAAGATTACAAAAGTGAGCTTTATGCCTTCAAATCATATTTCATCCAATGCTAGCAGCTCTTCAAGCCTGTCCGTAGACACAGCAGTACTCTGAGCCATAGGTGTAATTTACAAGGAGGATGGGGGGGTTATAAGTTATAACCCCCCCAATAATCAAAACTGGCAAGTGCACCCCCACACACACACACACACAAACTATTCTAATTTCCTTTACATACAGTAAATAAAAACCTTTGCACCATAAATTGATGCAGAAAAAGCACATATTGTTGCAGAAGAATTGTACCAGAATGCAAAAAATAAAGTGTTTGACATTCAAAATTTTAATTTTGCTCCAAAGTGGAACCCAAGGTTGAACCCAACGTTACGCCTTTGCACTGAGCTAAACATCAGAATGCCAACATGCTACAACCCCAAAAGTTTAACATCACCGACATCCTCCGTTTTCATCACTATATTCCATTTCATTACTTGTTATCCTCCCTACCGTGAGTCTCTCTCCCTCTTTTCTTTTTAATGACTCGGTAGCCATCCTCATACAAACAAACCTCACTTTACATGCCGTGTCACAACACCAGCTGAATTCAACCTCTCGAGATAAATAGAAACCATTGTACTGTACTCGTCTTATTTCCTGATGTCAGCATGTTTTATTACCGTGCAAATGTCCCATGTCTTCTTGTAATGTTTTATTGCACCAATAAATAAAAAATAAAAAAATTGACATTTCAGTCAAGTTTTTGTCAGTGAAATGAATAAAGAAAAATATGCCGATGGGATAATGTTCACCATCTTCACCTTCTTAGTTTAGCGTCTAAGCATGCTAACATTTGACATTCCCATCGGCAGTGTCATTTGTTTCCCAGGTATTAAGTCATAAAACTAAATATAGGTGAAGTTAAAATGTTGACCGGATGATTGAGCAAATGAAAAAGTTAGGGAATCATCAAAGTTATTGCATTTCATCCTGAGGGGGACATGAATGTCTGCAACACATTTAATTCCAGATTTTGGAACCTGGCTGCAGGGACGGCTGCAGCTGAGCTGGTCGAGGGGGTCAGCCATTAAATGTAGGGTCAAAGTATCCTTGAGCAAGAAACTGAACTCCAAATTGGTCCCGATATGTATGTATGTGGAGGGGGAAAATGCAAGCTGAAAGCCAAATAAATGTAATGCTGTGCAATGAAATGGATTTGCTCCCATTCAGCCACAGGAGCATTAATGAGGTCCGACACTGATGTTGAGCGTAAAGGGCTGGCTCACCGTTGCCGTTTAAGTTCACCCCTGTGTCTGCTTACTTTTGTACTTGTGTGTGTGATGTATGCAGGAGGTTATTCGACTGCGGAGATGCTAACCCTTGTTGAAAACAAAGTTGTTAGACAGCATGTTGTTTTTCGATTTTTGTACCGCTAGTACAAAAGACAATACAGACAATTGAGTAAGGCACTGGTACAGAACCCTCAGGCCTCTCCGTGAGTCAATCTCACCTCCCAAAAATGTTTTAGGATAAGAAGCATGCACAAGAAAAGGCAGGGTATGCCGTCAGCTAAATGCAAGAAGCAGGGAAAAGCTCTTGGTTGGCCTGAGGTAGGTTCTTTATCTCTCTGTGGTTATAAGCTGGTAGTTCTTAGCATCTTACCATCACATCGCATCGTCTGTTTCTTCCTCTCTACCATGGTGGGCCACCACAGTAAGAACATGGAAATGACTTTAAGCTCTTACTCAGCGGTCTTAACTGTCATCTACAAAGCCTTTTGGAAAAGCAGTCAGTATGAAACACGCATCTGTCCCCCATTTCATCTGTTCTGGTCACCTTTGTAGGTCAACATCCCAATAGTCTCGCATTGCCAGACCTTCCTCCACAGCACCACGGAGGATGGTCTGGCTAGTCAATACAGCATTCCGAGATGGTAGAAAAACGTGCTCTGGTTTATTGGCCCATCGCAAGGGTGAATGGTGCTTTTTGCATCGTATCTGACGCTGAGAGCCACTGCCCAAGCGTCCGTATTTTACGAGTTGGGAGTGAGAACGGGTTGCACAGATCCACATCAGATAACAAGATCAAAAAGGTAAACTCATATTTGGAATGGAATCCTGACAGGCATCTTTTCACTGTTTACATGAATGTGAAGTGAAATAAAGTCTTTTGAAGTCTGTTAAAAAATATTGATATTTATAGTTTGACTGTTCACCTGTTTACCTTTAATAGGTTAAATTGAGAGGCTGGAGCACACAGACACAGTTCTGCCAACATTCATTTTTGCCTTTCAAACTGACAGCACTGGTATAAACACTGCCGGTTAGGTATTCATTCTCGCAAACTCTTCATCTTTGATGTTTTTTAGTCTCTTTTGTGCCCACATTGCAAACCAGTTTCCTCTTTGTGAGACCAAAGCCATTTAATGAGTTTCCAAAGTGCTAGGGATTTCTGATTGCGAAGAAATTCTGAATTGATTGAGACCTTTCTAACAAAAACAAGCCAAATGTTTTAAACTACACTACTTCAGCAGCATAATTTAAGTATCACATACAGTTAAAATACTCTTTAGTAGTAGTAATATTAGTAGTAAAAAAAAAAGTTAATATTTTTAGTAGTATCTTTACTGGCCACAAAGAAGCTGCGCAGTCCAGACATACACTGCTCGAAGGATATTTAGTAATTTCCATAGTTTAACAAGGAGGCTGCAAAAGCTGATTTAGCAGTGTTATTAATATTCCAATTACACAGGTCCAAGTGTCTCTATAACTTGTCCATTAAAAAAAAATTCTGAAGATAAAAATAGAGCCATAACAAATTAATCTCTCAAATACTCAAATTCATCCTCATGTTACTGTATTTTTGCAGCACTTAAGATACTCATTTAGGCTGTTGTCAAATCCATCTCCAAACATTCTGTCTCTTAATAACTCAAGACAAGAAGGGATGCTAGACAAAATATAAACTACACATCTTCTTTTTTTTTTTTAAGTCAGCTGAAATTACTCTTACTTAGCGAAATGACTTTGTCACCCAATTTCACCCTGTTGGAGAAGAGCCAGAGAACGCTGGGGAATTAGTAGATGAAAAAGCATTAATGAAGGACAGTTGCCATTTACTGGCAAATGTCACATTGAATGAATTTGTCCACAGACAGCAGCAGATTCAGGACGGTGAGAAGAAGACCAGTCTGGAAGTCAAAAAAATGCATAGAAATTAATACAGTTAAAATGTTATCTTCGGTAAGTAAACCCTGCAGCCTTCAAGCGCAAGAATCAAACTGTCATGCCAATTGCTTAATCTACTTTGTACAAAATCACAGTCGTTTTTGTATCAAGTCCAGTTCATCTTATAGAAAAATAAAACAAATCTTTGCATCAAGAAAATGTATTCTCACTGTCAGAGCTGGAGGGGGATGACATCAGGATGCTTTCAGGATGCTCATAGTAACCCCCTGGCGTGGACTTTTGCCTTTACATTACTCTGTAATATATCAAATAGGCTTTTACATTGACAATTTATTTAACAAACACTGTACAGTGGCATGAGTTCTTAACTGAGTTAGTGGCAAAGGCGCGTTCAATTGAGTTCTGTTGGGAAGTTTGTAAAGAGGCTGCCGTAGCTTCAGGCTGTGTCTCAGTATGACATCATGCTTTATTTAAAGTTTGTAATCTACTGTGTGGATCATGCTGTATCCTCTTTGTACACAGCATAGCTCAGTGAAACTAACCCTAACCCAGTGCAAATATGTTTACACAAGTACTTTACTTTGAATTAATGTATTTATTTTAATTCATATTTGACATATAAAACATATGATCAGCTCATAAAACGTAGATTTTTTAGCCGGTGCCATGTCTTTGTTCCAGTGGCTCAATATTCTGAAGCCCCAATAGTCTGAAAAATGTCCCACTAGACCGAAAGGACATTTTTCGGGCAACCTGTTGCTCCTACACTGATATAGGCCCGCTCAAGATGAGCTGCGCCTCGCCTGTAAAGTGAACGGGATCAGGCGGCAACAGCGGGGTGCCGTGACAAAAAACTGCGATCAAGTCGGACAGTTTCCAACTGTTTCAAGCAGCCTTTAGTCTGTACAGGAAGTCACAGAAACACTCACATCCTGTTAGATCCGATTTTAGATGATCTGTAATCTGAGCGTATTTAGTCTCTCTGACTACTAAATGTCACAACATGTATTCTGTTAACATAATAATAAACCTTTAAATCAGACAAATGCCAATCAGAATCTTTCCAATTCAACAACAATAAAAAGCCGGTGTAAAACGTCATAGTGTTGAGTCAATTCTGAACCAATCAGCTGTTAGATCAGATGAGAGCCAGGCGGTTCCCATCACGCCCTGGGTCTTGAAGTCGGTTGAGAGCAACCGACTTCAAGAGGAGCTGCCATTTCTCTCCCTGTCCTCCCCTCGCAGCTCACACAGCTCAGAGGAACAGCAAACAAACGTGCATGTGTCATTAGTATGAGAAAATAATTAGATCTTAACTGTGTCGGGCTCGGGTCGGATGCGGGCCGGGTTCGTACAGAAAAATGTGGCCCGATCCGCACTCTAGTCTGCATGCCTAAACCTAACTAACCTAACCAACCAACAACCCAACCAATGCAACCGACGAAAACAGTGAGTACTAGCAAATAGCATTGGGCGTTATTCACCAATATCTTCCCAAATTTTTTCTTAAATTTGTTCTTAAGAAAGTTCTTAAGAAAAGTATTTGTCTGATTCATGATGTGTTCTTAAACAGCAGTATTCTTCGCAGGTGTGTTATTAGAATGATGAATCCCAACGTCTTTGTAAATTGAAAGCTTGTGCCCCAGGCACGGCGCCAGGATTCCAGTTTTGGATGGGCCAGACCAATTGTGGGTGGGCCTTAAATTAAAAACGTTATCAAATCCCTGTTTAACCTAATACAAATGACTGACTAATATACTGTTATATTATATATATTATATGTGCTTACGTAATAAAGATTGTAATAGCTTGATGCTCTTTAAATATGTTGTTGCATTGTAAAAAGTTTCGGTGCAAAGGACCGACCTATCCGCGATTGCTCTCCTTGGTTCTGACCAAAAGAAGAGCGCTTTGGAATCTCCATTACGCACCATACCTGCCTGTGCTATAGCGCATCTCTCCTAACCTAAGGCCTATAGACTGTAAAAGTGGTCAGGAATCTAATATTTCCCCAAAACATAGTTTAGTTCTGCTCGTATAACATGAGGCCGAATATTTCACAATTCTTTTCAATTGTTTTAAGTAATATACAAATCAACAACACTGCCCGACAGTTTCAATCAATACTCGGCCACAGAACTTGTTCATTGACAACGTCATCTGTCATGTAAAACAAGACTCAAGTTACTTTAGTGTGATGATTCATGTTATAAACATGTTTAACAAAAATAAATAAATCACATTAACAAGCCCTAAAGCATTATTGGTCACAACAAGAGAAAACCATGAGGGAACAACAACTTGACAACAGTAACAAGCTGTTATAGAAATAGAATTGCGCCTGCAGCTCTGTAGCGGGTTATGAATTGATTATTTTAATCCATACATCTCATATAACGACATAATACAATACAGGAAGAGTAGCCACATACCTTACTGTTATCTTATTATCTACTGATACTTTAGCACTGGTTGAGTTGCGGGCTCATCCACGGAAGACCGATCCACAGGGCTATATCCATAGGGGCTATATCATCCACTCGCGAGGCAGAGGCAAAGGCACTAGCACCGTCGCTTGGCCGCAATCGCAAGCGCGCATCCTGCGGTGGCCGAGACAAAGATGTGCTAGGCGTTGTGGATCTCAGCTCTCCTTCATCTCCTGGTTGCAGCGATGACTCTGAGACCGCTCGTGCACGTTTAAGGTACCTAAACAACACTGTTGCAACCTTGTCCTTTACTGGAAATGATTTTCACACTCTCAGATCACTGGGAGCTAGCCTAGCATACCAACAAGCTACATCCGATCCGAACCTCACTGTCTGCTGAACTTGCGCAGAAACATAAAAATAGACATGACCAGTTTTTTTTTAATTGTTTTTGAAAACTACACATTTAGACAATTTTAGCACAAATTATGAGATTATTTGCCGATTTTTAATAATTCTTCACCAAATTATAATATATTAATTAATTAATGTTTTTTGAGGAAATGTTTTGGGTGGGCCTGTTGAAAAGTGGGTGGGCCTAGGCCCGTCAGGCCCACCCATAACGCCGTGCCTGTTGTGCCCGTTGCTCCTATTTAGCATAGGTAAATGCCTCGTTAATTCCCATAAAAGGGCATGAGATGGCAGGGCCGTGTGCACACTTCGAGAAATGTCCAAAAGACGTGGCAAAGTGGTGGTGGAGGCCTCGATTGCAAAAGAAAGATAAACTTTAGAAATTCTGAAGTGGAGGAACCGCTGCAAGACGTTAACAAAAATTGAGACATCATATGTTACTTTAACCGGGGACTTCCACTGGATGCGTAACGGCTGCGGACCGGCTCCGCTGCGTGTCTGCTGCGTGCTCCGCCGTCCGTCAATACCCACCGGGTCCGGATTTGTTGCGGAACGGCTGCGGCCGTGACTGACAGCCGTAGTCACGAGGACCCACAAGTTCTCGCGACTTCAGGTAGAATAGAACCACAAAACCAACAACAGTTAGTTTCCATCCAGAGGACTAGAGGGGAAACGACTCTGTGCTGTGTTTTCAAGGTGTAGTGCAGGGAAATATGATCCGCCGTGAGCACGGTGTATTTTATTTTGAAAATTAACCGGATATTTATTTTGTTTCTGTGCTCAACTTCCTGTCCCGCACTATCTGCCGTGTGCTGAATTGCTGCGGAGCTCTCCGGCATCCGTCAAAAACAGAAGCTCTGCGTATCTGCTGCGGAGGGCTGCGGACTGACGGAACTGGGACGGAGTCGGGATGCAGACGTTCCACAGTCTGTGGAAATAGACACACTGACTTTAATGCAAACCTAATGACTCCGTCGAAGTTCCGGAGATGTTCCGCAGACGTTCTGCATCCAGTGGAAATTGCCGGTAAGTTACTCATGCATTGAACGCTGTGTCCGGAGAAGGGCGCAGAACTTATATAGGCCTAGCACAATTCATACACAATGTAATTCAAAGTGCTTTACAAATGAGTAGAAGTGTAAGTGCAGTGTGTATTTATTAAGACAAACAAACATAATTATGTGTAAAATAATGGAAATAATTAGATACAAAATTATAAAGGAGAGAAATTAAATTTTAAATTAGAAAATGGTATAACTACTTATTTTGCACGAACATGTCAGCTCTCAATTGTGCGTAAGAGCGTTCTTGAGTGTGTGTAGATTCTGTTCTTACCTAAAAACAAATCCCAAATAAGAAAATATTGGTGAATGCCAAAATCTGAATGAAAACTGCATAAGTGGGGTTTAAGAACAAATTTGTTCTTAAGAACGTTTGGTGAATAAGGCCCAATGTGTGTTTGTTTTCGGGATAACAGTCTGTCGGACGAATGTGCAATGGAACACTATTGGGGCTTCGGAAAATATGATTTGTCAGAACAATTAGGCAGTCCCATTTAGCTATGCTAGTTCCATGGATGGTGAAAACCAATATGATGATAATCTGTGATCGGCACAGTTCATAAACCTGGGATGCATGTTCAGAGATGCACTCCTTTGCGGCAACACTGTCAACGTAGACCATCTGTCTTGTTTTTTTTCATTTATCGGCATTTGATAGGCTCAATCAGAACTTAACAAAACAGAAAGTCAAACCAATAGTGCTTAAACAAACATGAACACTGAGCAAACTTATAGTAGAGAGCTGTAACATCTTTCCACAGAAGGGAGTAGAAAGTAAAAGTATCCAGATCTTCATAAGTACTTTCCAACACTGCAGCAGCACCGTGTGACCCTCTCAAGTCCAATTACATGCAGAGCCCCTTTCTGAGAATCCCACCAAGATCACCAAAGATGCTGGACTTGATGTTCATTGGCTATATACGTAAGAAGTGTTTGTCCCCAGAGAGCCAACACCATCTTTGGTAATTACCACTTATCTTCCTTTTACATTTGAGATGACTCCCGTCTCCTCAAGTCAAGATGAGAAGGGAAAAGTGTGATCCTTGAAGTGGGCAATTATTCCTCACATTATTCAGGTTTCAACTGCAGTCAACTCAGGAAGTAAAAAGAGTGAACTCAATAGTTGTTTTAACTGTATTGGTTTTACACTGCAGTAAAAACTCTTGAACACTAAGGGACAAAAGCTAAATGCCTCTTCGATTAAAAACAGATCCACCACCAGTCGGCATTGACTTAATGGTTTGCAGGTCAAAATATTACTGGATGTCTTTGTCAAAATTGGGATACGTTTGGTTAAAAGAGAAGACTACATATTTTATTGTATGTCTTCCTCAGGGGAAATAAAATTTTTGTCTGTTGCCGTTTTTTTCACTCAAAACACTTACACAGACCTGAAATACACACATGCACGAACAGGACCTATACACATGCATTAATGGAGAGATGGTAGAGAGGCTAGCTGTTCCTAGCTAACTGTCTCCTGGCTGTAGCTTCATACTAGACACACTATTCCTCTAAAGTGCATTAAGAATGGTTGAAATGATTTCATTGGACATCATTTATTGGATCTTGTAAGGTAATGGTTGTGGCGCAACTTCTCCTACTAGCATTAAGCTAAACCAAATATCCAGATTAGTTAAATTCTCAGTCCAACAAGTCTCTTTATCAGTTCTCTATGTCTTACTTCATGTTTTATTAGAAAACAAGTATTCTATAAAGCATTCAGGTAATCATTTAGCTATATAGAAAATGCCAGTTGTAGATGCTAAATAGTGTGTTAGTTATAGCTTATGACACTTCTCTGATAATACGATTTGACAAGGGATTGGAAAAGTCATGTTTGAAAAAACAAATACTGAATTAATAAAATGCTATTGAACGCCAACCCTGAGCCAGTTGAACAGAAAACAAGTAAAGGTTGACAACATGTATTGCAGTGGGTTGAGGAAAAACACAAAAGCTGTTCTCTACTTTTTTTACCTCCTATGTATCGACTCAGACATCACATTTTCTTCTACAGTAGCTCTATCAATGTATTTGTACCATGTGTACAGCCTCAACTGGTTGACCTTTCTAGTGCATCTGACACCTAAACATTGAATACACAATTAAACACTAATATTCAGGTCTTTATTTGAACACTCAGAGAGCTCAGCAGTCATCATACAGGGCAAATGTCAGAAAAGGCTATTATCACTCTGAGGAATAAAAGACTTTCTTGCAGAGAAATTACCATAGCAGCAACAACAATGTAAATATCTTAGAGTACCTTGTTTCTCTCTCTATTAAAAAGCAGAAAGATAGTCCAGCAGACCTTTAAAAACATGCAGAAATGCTACCATCAGCTACCATGTGTACCTTAGTAATTAAGTGTTCACTGCTCACAATGTAAAGTTACCTTGAACTCTCCCTTTTCCCCTTGCGTGAATAAAGAGATTTTGATTTAATAGTGAAAGGATGATGGGATTTTGAGGTTTCTTTGAGTTAGTCATGTAATATTTTTTCCACCCAAAAGGCTCTGATGTTCTTGAACTATCCCTTTGAACTGATCTGAATCTGTGTAAATGTGCAAATTTCTTTTTTTTTTTTTTCTTGCACTCAAATCTCCAGTCCGGACACACACAGGTGCTCATTGAGCATTAGCAGAGCATATCCAACCTACGTCGAGCTCCCGTGTTTGAAACCTGATGGTTTTATTATGAAAATGTCCTTTCATCTCTGTTAAGAGAAGTACTTTTACTAATGAGCCTCTGGCTGAATTATAATTGACAACTGCCAAAGACCAGGTGTTTTCCTGCATTTGAATTTCAAAATTGTGCTGGATAGATGTTTGCTTAAAGCACCTATTCAAATGCTGAGTGTGTCGAAATGAAGGACCAGCTTTGGCACCAGCTGCCTGGCGCTACAGAGCCCCTGATTACGACACCGGAGGCGACATGTCAGCTTGAAATCCTACGCCCTGGGTTAGCATGTTTTGAGGGCAAAAGCTCAAGTGAAATCCCCAGCTGGATCATGACGTTCCTCAATGTGTGATAGAGTAGGTGAGAGAGAGCTGCAAAAGAAGCAATCCCAGGCAAGGACATCTGCAAGGCCAATAAATAATGGGGTGTGTAAGTAGCTGGAGTAATGGCTGGCTGTATTTACCCTCTGCTTTTCTTGACAGCTCTGTGAATGTGGTGTTTTTCGTCTTTTTAAACTGCCTTGCCTGCAGAGGGACAATTAAAGAAGCCCATGCTAGGTTCTAGACTGATGATGGAATACTGATGAGAGGTGATGCCCGGCCAATCCTAACCGAGTTTCACTGCGGAGTCCTGCATTGATTTGTTTTACTTTTTTTGACCGACTAGATGAAACAAGGCTCCACCAGCTGACAGACTGATAGAAAATATTATACAATTGGTTGAGTCTGATGAGGTGGCGGAGTAAGAAATATACACAGATGCAGTGCTGGGCTAAGGAAGTTCTTGCCCAGGAAACCGAATATGTGAGACATGAAATCATTTCATTAACATTTCACATTATGTTTTGTCCCAATTGTGGTCTTAATGTAGTAATATCTGGGTTTACTGAAGCTGGGAACATAAATAAAGACTAATGCAAAGACTCAATTGCCTTGGTTGGGACTAAAAGCATTTCATTATTACATCTGAATCCAGTGTCACAGCTAGGGGTCACAGCTAGCTCCCCATGGCCCAAGCGTAACTGACATTGCAGCAGACCTTTACAGTATGTCTATCCTTGCAGGTATTGGACCCGCATGGCAATAGACTCATGAAGTTTCATCAGGCTTAAATCTGGAGCATGCCCAGCTACCAGGACCTCGCGGTTTCCTTAATCCAGGAAAGAATGCTCCATTCCTAAAATGATGAAAATTTAAAGAATTATTTAAATCACTCCAACTATGGTCCCACATCATGCAACCAATTTGCCTCAGGAGATCCTACCTAGAGCTACTGGCCACAACAACTCTGCACCCAGGGTCACAAAAGTCCAACTGGACTGGATTAGATATCCTATCTGGTTTGGGAATGTCTCGAAATCCCAAGGAAGAGCTTGCTGAAACCCCTCATCAAATCTATTCGTAAGTTGAACTCTATAATATAAGCCTAATAATGTATTTTCTAGAACTAAAACACTGGCAATCAGAGAACTAATATTCAGGTTCACCCAATAGATTTATTATTATGTAATTAGCTAATAGAGAACCTGAATGTTCTGTATAAGTTTTTTGTCAGTAGAAATAAATACATAAGAAGATTAACTCAACAGCAAGAGATTTAAGTTTTGATAGATTTGGACCTCAACAAAAGCAGGCATTTAAACAACTGGACTAGTCGGTGGACCAACAAACCAAGCAAAGATGAGAAGTTAATATATAGATAATAGGTGATATGCAACAAAAATGCCGTTCGTCACGTTTGTCTGACCAGTATCCAACAAATTGCGTTCATATTGGATAATGTATACTGTATTGTTCCCTTTATGTAGTGAATTAGACAGTAAAGGTGTGGATGTTGGGGTGGTGGATGGGTATGTAATGCATCATGTCATAGACAAGCAATAAATGTTCTTTTCCTTGTGCATTTCCTTAAACTAATCACAATCGTCTTGGGCGGTGCTAAGCGCTGGACGGAGCCATGGTGCCTCTGCAAAATAGCCTCAGGAAGGAACTTGTTTTGGTGGAATATGTGCACGTAAGGAGGCGAGCTCTGGAATTAAAATGGCCGTCAACATAATTTGATTGTTGGTTCTAGCTTGGAGGATGTTTTCCGAACCGATTGGAGATTAGAATGCCAACACGAAGAAAGCGGAAGGTGAGGGACTTCTGGCAGAAACTCCCGCGGCACAGGGACTATCCTGTAAATTAATTGTCGTCAATCTAGACATATGAACAATCTATATTCTTCTGCTGTGCTGTCACATAATAAAAGACTAAGAAACAAAGCCAAACTGGATGAAATGGTGGATGGAGAGACTTGGGCAAGAAAATGTGTAAACTCTGCAGTGAGTTGTAAGAGGTGAGTGAACTTTGTAAACCTGATATGAACTTCAGCTCTGCACTGAGACCTGGATGAGCTGCATTATAAAATAAAACACTCTCTCTCTCTCTCATGGCACAGTGCAATATATTTTCATTTGCTCTCTGTTTTCAGTTTAATTCCTATTATTTCTCCCACACACACTTGTAATAGCTGTCATGATTCAAGTCCTACAAATGTTTTGAAATAATCTTAAAGAGAACAACTGCAGCGAATAGATGGAGGCAGGATATCAGAATCTTTAAATACGCTATGATTTTATCTCCTGACTGTCAACAAGATTCAAGATTTACTTTGTCATTATCATGTGTACTTCAATCTGTACATACAAAAAATTAAATATTGTTCCCCCAGCTAGTGTCAATATAAAACAAGTAAATAAATAGGATAAAAAACACACATAAAATACAGCATATAAACATATAGGAGGAGCTTGGGCACACAGTATTAGAGTGCAGTGGAGAGTAGCAGCTTGTGCAGAATAGCAGCACAGTATGTAAAGTGCAGGTGCAATGCAGTCATGTGTTTAGTCCAAATAAAGTGCAGTTCAGTCATGTAGCTGTAGCCCACCTAAAATGCAAAGGGCCTAAGTAGTGTAATTGCCGTGGTTCTCCATTTCCCTAGATGGCGCTGCTTCATGTTTGATGGCTGAGCCACTCTGTGTTGCGTGGCTAAAGAAGAGAAATTACTTTTTTTCCTCTCTCGTCAAGTGAATCGTTAGATGAAGACCGAGTGAGATAAGTTTAGTGAAACGTACCACTTAACATACGGTTAACATTCAACGTTGGTATAGTTAGAAGTGTCTAGAAGCCTTAGTTATTGTGAACTGCCATTTACACTTTTTTTTTCTTCTATTCTTTTTTCTCCTTTGGATAAGTTAAGAATCTCCGGTGAGTAAAACAGGAGGGAAACTACTTGCTAGCATGCCACCTTAGTTGATTAAAACCAGAGGGATACGCTATTCTAATAATTCGGTACTATGTGCATTTTATGTTAACTTTACTATTTCTGTTATGTCCTTTGACAATTTAATTAAAACCAGTCGGAGATGATATGTTTATCTTTGCTAATCTACCGTTGCAATTTGGAACGCCATTTTGTTGCATACGTGTGCGTTGTTAATGATGAGATGGTGCGACGTGAATTCATGTACGTTTATTCAGCTACGAGGTTACTCTAACGGGCTAATGTTTTGAGGCTTAGAGCCATCATAAAGTCTTTTGCCGCCCTATTCGTGGCTATATGATTTTAATGAGTTCAGTAACTTTCTAGATTAGACATGCTGAACCTGTAAAATGTAGCACTTTGCACTATTCAAATTTATTTTTACTGAATGTATCTTAAGTCATATTTGAGGTGATTTTGTTACACAGTGCATTATGCTCATGTTGAAACTCAGTGATGTAGAATTTGAGTTACAGTGATTTTTGAATGTGTTAGTGATAAAGTGATTTTTTTTTGGGGTGCACATTCTGCAACTATATATATATATATATAGAGAGAGAGAGAGAGAGAGAGAGAGAGAGAGAGAGAGAGAGAGAGAGAGAGAGAGAGAGAGCTACGATCTACGGCGAGCTAGTGATTCGGCGATTCTGGAGTGTGGCTGTAACCAGTGGCCATCAACCCGCCAAGCTGGTGGACTGCACGCTCTTGGATACCTCATACAGATAAGATTATGAGATCTCCAACGTTATCACACACTGCTCAGGTAGTGATTTGAAACAAGGCCTTTTATTCAACAAATCACACAGGAACTGAACTGAAACTCAACTGAGTTGAACATTGAACTAACTGACTGGACTGATTTTTGTTTTAGACTGACTGACTATTTTTGGGGGGATTTCTGATTGTTATTGTATTTTCTATGTATGTTTTACAATCCTTGATTAATGTTAAAATAAATGTTTCATACTTTTGCTATTCAAACAGCGGTCGTAGCCAATTCACTTCAAGAGCCGAACCTAATTCTGATTTCTAGTACTTGAATATCATTAATACAGGTTACTGTGATATTCCCATTAATGCTTTAAGTTACGTTAGTTACATAGCTGTATGGTAGGGAAGCATGGCAGTGGGAGGGGGCACAGTCCATTTAAAAACCTCACAGCCTGAGGAAAGTAGCTGTTCAGCATCCTGCTGGATCTGGAGCAGAGGCTCCTGTATCTTTTCCCAGACGGAAGGAGGCGTAGGAAGGGTGGGAGGGTTCTTTTATGATGTTGATGGCCCTGCGAGTACACCACTAGTTGTATATCTCCAGTAGAGAGGGGAGAGGGGCACTGATGATCTTACTGGCTGTCTTTACAATCCTGTTCAGTTAGTGTTTCTCCAGGGCCGTACAGCTGCCAAACCAGGAGGTGAGGCCATATGTTATGACAGATTCAACAGTGCCTCTGTAGAAGGTGGTAAGGTGGATGGTGGGTAGACCCGCCTTTTTCAGACACCGGAGGGAGTGGAGCTGCTGGTGGGCTTTTTTGACAATGGCCGTGGTGTTGGTGGAGAAGGTTAGGTCATCCGCCAGGTGGACCCCCAGGAACTTGATGCTGTTGACTCTCTCCACAGCAGCGCCACCAATGGTCAGTGGCGTGTGATGAGGTGTTAACGCCCTCCTGAAGTCAAACAAAGTCCCGACTCTGGCTTGGTTTGATCAGTCGTAACATCCGGTTGTAACGTGAGCTTCTGGATCATGGGACAGTAAAATATTCCATTGAAGCCAATAGAAACTAAAATCTTTCAGGCTAGCTCATGAACAATGTGCCGCCTCCTGCTCTTCAACAGCAGGAAACACTGAGCTGCAGACTGAACCTTGGATCAAACAACAGGAGTTCTCAAATCTTGTCTGCAAAGGGCACTACAGACTGTACTAAGCCGCTTGCAGTACGTGATAGTGCAAAGATGGCTAAGGATCACACACCACCTGCTCTCATTCATTCAAAAATATAGTTTGTACAGCAACTTTCACTGTGAATACAGTTCGAAAATATTGTTTTAAAGGTACGTACTTTGTGTTATTTGAATGTAGTCATCTCTGAAATTAGGGCTTGTTTTTTCAATTACACAATAGTTGTTTAGTCTATGAAATGTCAAAAAATAGAAATAGAACCAAGTCTTCAAATTGCTTCTTTTGTATAACCAATAGTCAGACTACAATATTAAAAACTGTGGGGGGAAAAAAACACTTTAGAGAAGATGGAACCAGCAAATGTTTGTGATCTTTGGTTGATGAGTGAAAATGTTCTACCAATAAATTAATCAACTTGTATTTCATTTACTATTTGCAACACTATGCGGTTTTCAACTGTGAGATTGATTTCTGTATTGCTCCTCTAAAGAATTAAGTTAAGAATCTTCGTTGTCTTCATCAATGGAAGTTAATGGTAAAAAATACTTCTCTTCCAGTTCATTTTATTTGCTTTTCTCCTAATCTCCCATAAGCATTTGCCAGCATTCCTCTCAAAACTTGGTGTTCCTTGGACCGCTTCACTCTTCATGAGCCCGGGCAGACTGGGCTTGTTAAAATCAAACAAAATGACTGCCGGATTTCAGCTGCTCTATACTTATAATAACCCAATCACCTGTTATGAAGCCGAATGCGCCACAGGAAACCCTCCAAGCCAGACTGGATGGTCGGGGTGGGCTTAGAAAAACTTTCTGCGTGACCTCGGCTTTAGTTTACCAATCCTCCAGGAGAGTCGCCCTGATTTGGTCATTCAGTCAGCCTCTCTATTGTCCTGTTTAATGATACGCTTCTCATCTAATCAACACAATAGCACAGTGTTGTGCTGATTAAGATTGACCCTAAAAGTAATTGGCAGGCTGCTTGCCAAAGCAGGGAATTAATCTAATGTTTTGGAGCAATGATGAATCAAAAGCATTCGGAGGGGGATAAATCACAAGAGGCCCCACAAGCAAATGACAGTGAATGTAATTATCAAAAGGACTTTGTTTTGCAGCTTCACCTGAGAACTCAATGTACTGAGAGAAAGGCAATAAACCTCTCTGAGACCGAGGACGCAGTCTCAGCAGACTCAGCTATTGTGTAAGACGATGCCCGGCCAGGGGAGGCTGCAGATTACAAATGTCTGCTGAGGGGTGTTAACACCAGGTTGCCGGTTGAAATGTTGAACCATTTCGGAACAGCAGGCAAGGAAAGTTCATATAAAATGCTCTCCTATTCCCTTTAGACCTATTATGGATGGACTCTTGAGCAAGGCACAAAACACAGTGCAGCTGCTCAATGGGAATATGCAGATTATTATTATAGTGGAGAATTAGGACAAACACCAGGGCTTGTGAGATGAATAAGGGTCACAACATTAGCAGTGTAGAAAAAAAGGAAAAGCTAATTTTGTTGTTGATTATTTCAGGCTTTCATCTAATCTTTTTTTTTCTTGCAAAATATTGTATAGTTTTCCCACTTCAGGCTTCTAAAATGTGTCAAAATAAAACATGAAAAATGTTCGGACCCTACAAACCCCTGATAGACGAACACTCTATGGATAGGGGATCAATTCAATTCAATTTTATTTGTAGTATCAAATCATAACAAGAGTCATCTCGAGACACTTTACAGATAGAGTAGGTCTAGACCACACTCTATAATTTACAAACCCCCAACAATTACAGTAATTCCCTCAAGAGCAAGCATTAGCAGTGGCTATTGCGACAGTGGCGAGGAAAAACTCTCTTTTAGGAAGAAACCTCGGCAGACCCAGACTCTTGGTAGGCGGTGTCTGGCGGTGCTGGTTGGGGGTGTGATGAACATTGGCAATAATAGTCATAATAAAGATAATGGAACAGTGACTAAAATGGTAGTCGTTGTAGTTCATGTCATAGTAGGGCACAGCAGGGCTCACAAGGATCACAAGGAGATACTGCTTGGGGGTAACAAGCAAAATAGGTTTGGAACCGGCAGTTGGTTTACAAGAAATCAGGGTACGCATCAAGGTTCTATTGCCTTAAAAAGTATCTGGTTATTTGATAAAGCCTGTTAAGAAATATTCAATCAACTTGCTTGGAATTATGTTGAGGATAATTATTACACTTTCAAGAAAGCTAACAGGGGTGAAGGACAACGATCTGGAGCCCCTTTACCCACTTAATGTGTCTATTCTCATGTAAAAATAACTGAATCAAAATTTGCTTTTGTCTGCACAATCCGAGAAGCTCCAGTATTGTTTTGGACACAAGAATATGTCTGTCAAACTATTTATTCAGCCAATATTACTGATTTAATTGTGCCACTAAAAAAAAAGAAATTATTTCTAGGCTTTTTTGAGGGGCCTCCCAATGTTGGGGCCATTGGTAGTTCATTCCACTATTTGGTAGGAATGACATCCTGAAACCTGACAAAACATTTGGGGGTTTAAATCAGCGTTTGTTCCAAAGTATTGTAGTATCTAGAGCTATTCGCCATAGCAAACTGACATAAATAAAGTTGAAATAATTAATACCGACAGCCATAACATAAACTTACAGTAGTATCAGGATATAGTACCTTTGTGTTTCTATGTTAAGGAATATTGATTATTAAAAAATTGCAATTCACAGTGGGGGAAACACTGGGAATTAGCAGCTTTTTCGTCTTCTCAGGTAAGTAAAGGGTAACAAGGACACGAATGATTTTCTTTGTTTGTAATTTGTTTATAAATCATTTTGAAAATCATTTTGAATCCAATTACCAATCATAACTGATGAATTATGAAAATATGTCAGAAAGCAAATGCCAAAAAGCATTTCTGTTAGTCAACATGTGATGTTTTTTTTCCCATGTGGTGCAGTTTGCTGTCGGAGACACTTTGACGGCCGCAGAGAGAGATGCTTTCTCTGCAGACGATGTGCCGAAGGTGGATCTTTTTAAAAGAGCTTTCACATGGGTATTCAAAGGATACTCAAGAGATTTCTGAACGCTGCAGAGCTGTCCCTCACCACGACAGTCACAAAATACCTGAAATTAAAGGATGTTGGGCAAACACTCGAGTGGGAAGAGAGAGAGGGGAGGAGGGGGACGATAGGAAAAATCGAGGAGGGAGAGAGGCGAGTGAGGATGCAAGCCAGTGCTTTCATGTCCTTCCAGTTCTTCCTCACACATAAGGGTTTACTAGGAGAAATCTGCCGCCTGTGGTTCTTCATAGTTCTGAATTGGCCCTATCGTGGGATTTGTTTACACAAAAGGGAGACATTTGGACTGGGATTATCACAGGCCCAGACCTCCATGTCTCAGCTCAGCGAAGCATCCTGCCAGAGATGCTCCTGTTTGCCAAACTCCTGCAACTCTGAACCGAATCGGTGTGCATGGGGCTGTAGTAAGAGCAATACTGTTTAAGTGTTTGGTGGGTGGTGGTCTTTTTTCATAGGCTCCCCAAATTACAAGAGCAAAAGTGTAAAGAATGGATTAAACAGTGTGTTTATCTGCTGTAATGTAAGCTACAATTGTTAGCATGCAGGGCTAACTATCTTACAAGCTACGGTAGTAATGTTAGGACTGTGTACAACTAGAACATCTACTGTTTGGTATTTCCCCACTGTGTGAAAGCCTGGATGCTTTTAGAGTCAAGGCTAATGTTACTGGCTCTGTCCTGCTCTTTATTGAATTTAGGCACACTCCAGCAACACAAGTCAGGTTTGTTACCCTAGCTAGTGTTACATTTGCCAAACACATAATTTGGTTAGTCCTTTTCTCTTGTAATGTTAAGAGCAAAGCCTACTGTTAGTTAGCCAAACTAAGCAGCCAAACCACAACCAAATAACTGTCTCATCTAAAAAAAAATTCTTGTCATATTTAATGAGACAGTAACTAGCTGTACACTGCAATACAATAACCAAATAACACAGGTGAAAAGGATGACTTTTTGCCTGGAGATTGTTAGCTTTAGCTTCAGTCTTTTAGCATGATATGCAGCCATCAAGAGCATATTTGAGACCCCTTTTACAAGATTCTCAATTTAAAAAGTGTCAGTTAGAATCATTAAAATAAACAGCCAGACAAATAAAAGAACTGTTATACAAGTTGTGGAACTAATGTTTGCTTACGAGTAATTAGCGAGTAATTAGCTAGCTAGCTACAACTGATCAAATCTGGTTGTAATTTCAGCGGGAAAAATCAAAAGGTTGCCGGTTAGAAATGAAAAGCCTGCTTCTGTTTTTTTCTGTGGGAAATCAAGAACTTATTGTTTCATAAATGGCAATGACATTTCAAGTGCTAAACCTGCCACCATTATTGTAATCTGCAGGTTTAAGGCAACAGTTACAAAAAGGCAGGGTTTAGCAAACGTCAAGTTGTAGGTACTCAGTTCCTTAGTTCATGGATGAAAGTAATTATAATGTTTTGAGATCAATAACAATTATTATGATGTTTTTTTTAATATTTAAAATTAAATATGCTCAGGAACTGCAGATGGAATTTGCAAAAGCTAGTGCAGATCATCTATTGTTGTTTCATGCTGAGAGAATAAATAAATTAAAGTATAAGTAAAGGATGTGCCCAGGAGCCACTTTAAAACGCCCATTTCCACTTGTTCATTACCAAACTTTCCCCTGGCCTTGAATTAAGCCTTAGAGATATACAAATTGATTTATTGCTAACTGGAGAAAAGAATGGATATTTGGAAAAAGAAGCATCAATGTTTTCATAAGATAACTGCTGCAATTAATTGCAAGATTACAGTGTAACTTCTTTTGTGGTTGTGTCTCAACCATCCGCTGTGTATGATGAAGTGCGCTGCGTACATGAAAACAAGCAAGGGAAGGCACTGATTAAAGAAAATGTGGTTAAAAAAAAAGGTCATTAATTTGAAGCAGAAGCACAGAATGCTCGGTTTCTCTATTGGAAATGAAAACAGTGCAGCTGCTTATCCAGCTCCAAAACCAAAGAAGAAAAACAAAAAACAGATTAGTCTGTTAAGATCATTTCAATCTGATTTTCCTTAGAAAAAGATAAGATGGCATTGCATCATATCTCTTAGAGAAGCATGATAATGTTTATTCCCTCTCTGTTGGTGTGTATGGGCCAAACACAAAGTCGCACCAGGGTATGTCAGGGGTAGCAATCTCTTACACACGAGAGCCACAACAACAAAATGAACAAATAGACTAAATGCTCAGATGCTCTTTGAGAGAGGGAGACAAAAGTGAGTCGTGAAAGGATTTGCACAGTGAGAAAAAGAAACCAACATCCCAGCTGATTTTAAGGCACAGCAGCATCTCATCAGCAGAGCTTGAACCCTGAAGTTCTCCCATGCAGATACACCTCTCCCCTTTCTTCTTCACATCATCTCTTCATCTTCCTCATCTTGGTGTTCCACTTCTGAGCCTTCTATTGTGAGCGTAATGGTCTCAGATGCACAAAAACAGAGATAAAAAAAACACATCAGAGAGAGAGAGAAGCTCCAGATGCGGCGGCAGTGGCATATTTTTTGTTAATCTTTTTAACTGCATGCCCCACAGACGTAAAAGAGGAGATGCAGCTACCACGGAGCAAAGAGCTAGAGAATATCATGTTTGCATCATTAAAAACGACACTCCGCGCAAACAGACAATAGGAACAATAAGAAGCCCTGCAGCTCCGCACATATTCAAATAAGTGGCATGCAAGCAGATTTGCACTTCATTATTTAAAAGTGTTCCGTCCATGCTCACAAAATACAACCAGCCATCAGGATACAAGAAGCAGAGGGGGCGGATAAGTAATCAATACCAGAGTAGTTCATGGCTGTGAAACCCATTAAGTCTCTCGGATGTATTCTGCATTGTGTCGCGTGCAGTATGAAGCTGAATGCAGCAGCTAAGGTAAATTAATCAGTTAATTAATCAGGGGCTTTTTCGCGGAATTACACACACAAGTTTCAACAACTCAAAGAGGGATGAACAAAGATACGAGAAGAGTTTGAGTGCCTTGATATCATTGCATATGCATGTTCATCTACATAAGCAGCAGTCTATTTTTCTACTGTAGTCAGATGCACCGAAAATACTTTTAACAGTTTACTCCCAGAACTACTATTTAATATTCAACTTGTTATCCGGTTATTATTTAGTGTAATTCCATAGTGACTCGAAATGCATTCATCAGCACAAAGTAATAAATAATAATAAAGACACAGATGATTTTCCATCCATCAGTATTAAATGGTAGCTTAAGAAATAAAGTCAATCAAATATGTTTATGAAACTCTGCTGTCAGATATTGACCACGGTTTCTCTTTTAATTTCAAGAGAGTGCTGATTTCTTTCTTTAAATAATGAATAATGAAACTTCCAAACATATCCAACTGACTGGCATAAACAAATAGATAAACTGTTCAAAGGACGTTATACCAGCAGAAAAGTCGAAAATATAATTCAAAATGTGGCCGGATTGGCTCAGTGGGTAGAGCAGGCACATATACAGTATACTGAGAGGCGTATGCTTCGACGTAGAGGTCCAGGGTTCAAATCCGACCTGTGACGATTTCCTACATGTCTTCCCTCTCTCTCTCTCTCTCTCTCTGCCCTTTCTCACCTAGCTGTCCTATCAAATAAAGGCAGAAAAGCCCAACAAAATCTTAAAAAAAATAAATAAAATATATTGTTTGAAATAAACAATAAATAAATGAAGACACACAACGTGAAAACAAATGCAACAAATTAAAAACAAAATGCTTTTTGTGCCACTTGTGTGTAGACCAAATAAGTTGTTCTATGAAACACAATTTTAAAAATGTTGATGTTCATTAAATTCCTGTAGCAAAATATAGATTTATGTAGATCATAATGTGGGTTATTGCCTTAACTGAAGGATCTCTTCCTCTGCTACAGTACGTTACTTGGTAAAGGCAGCCTGAACTTAATTACAGTCCTCAGGTTCATTTATTTCTGCAGAGAATCGTAACGAGAGGCTGGTGGTTTTTACGTCCCGTCACCAGGACACATGGTAAGCAGTAAAGAGGGCATCTGTCTGAGCGTGCACTTATTTTTTGTAAACACCATAACTTAGTAACAATACACAAGAGAAACATCAGACTCACACAGGCTCACACTCGAGAGAAAATCTGCCTTAAAAACTGATTTTTCCCAAAAACTTCTAGGACTCCTTAGTCCTGACACTACATTGTTCTTTTACCAATCATAAGTAGGGAGAGGGATGTTGATTTACAAATATGGGCTTATGGTCAAATTAGTATAACATTGTTTTTATATATTATAAACAGGGCTTTAAATTGACACCCGCCAACCCGCAAAATGCGGGTTAAAATTAACTTTGGCGTGTAACATTTTAAAGTTACTAGCCAGTTTGTCTGGTGATGAATGAGGTGAAGCGTCTGTTTGAATGGCCGGCTGCAGAAACGTTTCCAGATTGGTTTATGCCAAGAACTTTTGGGCGGTTATGTTTGGCTTGGAAACATAATCTTTATCTGGCAACACTGCTTGTAGAACTAATCCTACATTTCCCATGAACGTTATGTTGTGACTTGTCGTACAACTGTCGGCTACGTGCCTAGCGTGTGCAGTATCGATTATGAGCTCCGCTGAAACGGAGAAGATGAACGGTTATGGCACAAAACAAACCAGAGGAGCAGAAAATCAAGTAGTAAAGGTAGTTAGGAAAAAAAACAAAAACAAACATGTGGCTAGTGGAGAATCTGATTGGCTGGTAACTTTAAAAATCTACTAGCCGCGTTGGCTGGTGATCGAAAAAGTTGATTTAAAGCCCTGATAATAAATATTTATCTCACTGGCAGGAGCTATAAACATTACTTTAGGAATTCTGAGGTCATGAGCCCTGTGCCCATGTCTTTTGTTTTTAACCATGCTAGTAGAGTGGCTGTATGGATGGGCAATTTTGTTCAGTCGGAAATGACCTCACCAACTGCTGGATTGATTGCCATTCGTGGTTCCCTGAGGATTCAGAATCCTACCGACTTTGCTGATCACCTGACCTTTCCTCTATAGCACCACCATGAGGTTGACGTTTGGGGTTTGGAGTGAAATATCTTGAACTATTGGATGGATTCATGTTAAATTTGCTACAGATTTCCCAGGTCCCCAGAGAATAAATTCTAATGACTTTGGTGATTCTCTGGCTTTTCCTCCTAACTAGCACCACCATCTGGTCAAAGTTTTCACTACTTCAATGAAATAACTTGACATCAAGCGGCAACTTCTCGGCCTGAAAAGTAAAGCTAATGTGGAAGGGCTTTAAACCTAATTTCCAGCAGAGGGCGACTCCACTGGCTCCAGAAAGACATCTGTGAGAAAATGACCCTACTTCTCACTTAATACAAAACACCAAGATGGTGATGGTCAAAATGCAAACTCCTGGCTTCAAAACAGCAGTCCACAAACCAATGGGTGATGTCACTGATGACCGGCCCGTTATTTTTACAGTCTATGCTTGACATCTACAAGATTGGGATATTTTATTCATGGTTCCCAGAGGATGACTCCTACTGATTTTCGTGATTCTCTGACATTTCCTCTAGCGCCACTATGAGGTTGACATTTGTGGTTAAGAGTGAAATGCTATTAGGTGGATTGCCATTAAATTTGATACATTCATGTTCTCCAAAGGATGAACTGAAATCACATCTAGCACCACCATCTGGTCAAAATTTCAATTTCTCCAATACGTTATGGTTTATGACCAATTACCTGCAAAACTAATGACATTCGCATCAGCCTTAGCTAATTAGCAAATGTTAGCATGCTTTCATTGTGAGCATGTTAGCTTGCTGACGTTATCATTTTGTCTCACAGAGCTGCTAACATGGTTGTAAACACTTAATGTAAACACACCTGATGAAATGATTTAGTCTTTTTTTGTAAAATTATGCAAAAAATGCTATATTTGTGGAAAGAAAGAAGAATTTAGTCACCTTAAATAAACAAAGTGATTAATGGTGATGCATATTATCCACTGTTTATTTTGTTGATTATATATGGCATGGGTGACCTTTTCTTTTTAAAACAATGACAACAAGATTAAAGAAATACAAAAATGCTTCACTTTATCAATCAAACAATCACAATTGGCAATTTTTGTCACATGAAATCATATGAGGCTTAATTCCATTAAAATGTAAGCACAGGCCATTCTGGAGGAGGCGGCCTAAAGTTTGTGTATCCACAGATCATTATCCTGAAAAAACACTTGATTTCCCTTAAAAATTCCCGCATCCCCTAAAATATAGGCGACCGGAACCTGTTGTTCTCAGTGTTGGCTGTAAAGAACTGTTGATGCTTAATTCTGCAACAACAGGGGTCTCATTTATAAAACTGTGCGTAGGATCCTTACTAAAAGTGTATGTACGCCCAAAAGCCCGAAATGGCGTACGCAAACCTGTAAGCAATGGGTACGCACACCTGTAAGCAATGCTCCCTTCATAAATCAGAGATTAACTACAAGTGTGCGTACGTGGATCAGCCTCTTATCCCGCCCTGTACACGCCCATTTTTAACCATAAATAGTCAATGTAAAGCACCTCGTGAATGCTGATCAGTATGTTAATGAGCCTGGCAGTTGTTCTTTCGTTACACCGAATCATGCTGAATCATGACGACTGGCAGAGAAAAAGCAAAAAACTTCTCAGATGTTCAGAAATTGCTGCAAATTTAATCATAATTTCGGCCTGTTCTTGCACAGTGTATGGAACCCTAATCTATAGAGTATATATATTAATAATACGTCCAAAACAGCAGGCATTGCGGCACTCGGGGACAGCTTCGATATACCAGACGTATATAATAAGATTTAACAGAACTATATATTATATCCAAACAAGCCTTAGTGATAAAGTTGAAGATTATATATAATATTTATAAAAAAAAAACACTTAGCTGTCTGGAAACAGACGGTTTTCCCCAGAGTGGCGAGGACCTGTATTTGGACCAGGATATGGCACGGTTCCGGCGCGTTGCCCTCTCTACTGGACCCAATTCAGTACATAGATCCAAGAGCACAGCTTTAGAAAATCTAAATCGGCATATTAGCCAGTCATCGTCGTGGTCCCTGAAGTTTCTCTCCTGTTTCTTCTATTGGGGTTAGTCCTCCTGCAGGGCCAGCAGTGCCATCATGCAGCATTACGCACGGGGGTCACCGCAGTATAAATATGTTTACAACAATTTGTGATTGTTAACACCTTGCCAAAATCACAGCATCAACTAATGGTACCCCCCACCGGAGAAGTCTAATAGGCAAACACTCTTTTCTTCATGCAAGTTTACACTATTAAAGTTCGGACCGATAACAAGGACATTAAGGGTAACGATTGCGCGAGAGCTTAACGGCTGTATTTTCAGACTTTGACATTTGATGATATATGCACAGTTTTAAAGACAGATATTTAGTTCTTTACACTGTGTTCTGCCGTTATCTAATGGTAGGTATTTGATGCTATCCTGTATTCCATACAGTCGGGCCATCCACTCCGCCTGCGCTCCGTAGCGAACAATGTGATGGTGAGACAGCGCTGATTAAATATTAAGAAAAATTTTTATTTAAGATTTGAGTTGGAGGTGTTTATGGAACAGTTATCACTCAGTACAAGCGCAAATAACACTGCTGGATGTAATCTTCATGGTAAGGTGGATGATATATATCATCCACCTTACCATGAAGATTACAGGGGAAGGTTCTCTAAAGGTTGCAACCTTCAGGGAACGTTAGGGGAACGTTCCCTGAAGGTTGCAACGTTAGGGGAACGTTAGGGGAACGTTCCATAAAGGTTACAACGTTAGGGGAAGGTTCTCTAAAGGTTGCAACGTAAGGGGAACGTTAGGGGAACATTCTCTAAGGGTTGCAACGTTCTGGGAACGTTCTGACAACGTTCGGAGAAAGTTCGATGTAACCAAAAACGAACGTTCCCAGAACGTTCAACCAACTTTCCATAATAACGAAAACGCAACCAAAACACAACCAAACCTAACCTTCAGGGAACGTTCGCGCAACCAAAAACGAACGTTCCCAGAACGTTCTGGGAACCAAAAATTGTTAGCTGGGATGGAGTGAAAGAATGTGCGTGAGGCATCAATACTAGAAAATATTAAGAGTAATCTTATTCCCATTTACTCTCTAGTCTGACTTCAGTTCACCACCTCACCATCTGCGTGCCAATTCCTATTTTGACTCCAAAATGTGCGTACGCATGGGTCAGAGTTTGCGGTGGAGGAGCGCACATTCTCCTGTCAAGTTTTTTATAAATCACAACCTTTGCGTGGTAAGTGGCGTACGCCCATTTTCAGCCCCGTTTTGTGCATACGCCATGTTTACAAATGAGACCCCAGAGCATTAAAGTAAAACGTATACGTTTGAATTATGCATATGTGAGGGAAGTGCTGTGAGTACAAGCATTAGAAACAGGTCCTCAAATACTGGATGTCATAATAGAATTGCACCCAATATGCAATTTTTCTCCATGTTTTCAAGGCAATCACAAATACGCTCAGCCATTACTAAAGTTTGTATATCCACAGATCATTATCCTGAAAAAACACTTGATTTCCCTTAAAATTAAAAGTCTCACATGGTAAATTCCCGCATCCCCTAAAATACAGGCAACTGTTTTTCTCAGTGTTGGCTGTAAAGAACTGTCTGTTTATGCTTAATTCTGCAACAACAGAGAATTAAAGTAAAATGTATACAGTACGTTTGAATTATGCATATGTGAGGGAAGTGCTGTGAGTACAAAGCATTAGAAACAGGTCCTCATACTGGATGTTATAATAGAATTGCACTCAATATGCAATTTTTCTCCATGTTTTCAAGGCAATCAAAAATACGCTCAGCCATTACTCCTTGCTGTCCTGCACATGGTCTATTTTTGTATTGAATGGGAATATGTTTATTTCTGAATTCATTTCTTTTAGTTTACAGTATCCAGGCGGAGGAAATGGATGTATTTTTTTTCATGGCACGGACAAACACTAATAGAGATTTAAGGAGATAAAAGTTGCCACGTGATAAATTGATTATGTCTGTTAAATGTCACTGTAATCCAGTTTTCCTTCCTTCCAGTCTCGTGTTTGTTGTCCATTGAGGAGTTTCAGGCCCTGCGTACTGATAGCATGATTTAATCGATAACAGAGCTTTTTCGTCCGCACTGTCCAAAGCTGAAAGTAACACGTGCATTTAACAGATCGATGTTTTATCAGGCAGCTCTTCTCAATTTATGACATACGTCTGAACACCCCAGTGGGCATGGAGGAGAATCACCAAAGGGTGTCATCAGACTGACGAGAGAAATGAACGGTTAGATTCAAGTCTTCCTTTGTGTGTAATTAAGGGGAAATTATCCTTCACAGTTTTGGCAGGGCAACGGGCTGATGAAAATCTCGCCTCTGCTGCGGTCAGACCGACTGCAAAGAGGATAGCAAATAGCTCTGTCATTGAAAGATCTCAAACCACGTCATGTTTTAAATTGAGGCTTTCCTTTTAGTTAAGATGACATTAAAGTGACTTTGAATCGTGTGGCACAAATGGGCTGTCATATCCAACATTTACCTTTGCAAAAAAGCAGTTGGATGGAACTGACAAATGTTCTGAACATCTTCTCTTTCAGGATGGATTCCTCTTTTAAAATGCACTCAGAAAAAGGAACCTTGACCCAGACTTTTCTTGTAAAGTACTTTGTAGTATTTGATGGAAAAGTTACAAACAAAACAGCTTGGTTTGCTTTGACAAATGAGGACAATAAGCCTGAAGTACTGAATTGTTAATCTGTATGTTTTCAACTGTGTTGCCAGTAACCATCTGTCCAATTTAAGGATTGTTTTGTTGCCATCCAATTTAAAGTTTCAATAGGCAAAACTGTCCATTGGCATACGAGTCAGAAAATTTACATAATGTTAAATACCAACAGGTTATGCACAGTCAGGTGCTTGTATATTTTCATGCCAAATGGACACCAGAGGTGCAGTGGTGCGTATAAACGGGTGTACAGCATATGTCCATCTCTGAGTAGGTGGACGTTCCACATACTGATGCCAAAATAGTCAAAAACAATGTTGGTGAACATCTTGCAGGGCAAAGCTTTAGCCAATCATATTACATTCTTAAGTGTCATGGTTTTTTGGTGGCCTGGACCATAGTCTATATCCACAACTTTCCACTTTGACGATTCCTCAGGTCTCTGCCGGGTAAATCGAGACAGCTAGCTAGACTATCTGTACAATCTGAATTTTCTGTTGCACGACTAAAACAACTTTTGAACGTACACATGTACCACCAAAACAAGTTCCTTCCCGAAGCTATTTTGCAGAGGCACCGTGGCTCCGTCCGGCGGTTAGCACCGCCCAAGACAATTGTGATTGGTTTAAAGAAATGCCAATAAACCAGAGCCCGTTTTTCTCCCATCACGGAATGCTGTGTCGACTAGCCAGACCTTCCTCCGCAGCGCTGTGGAGGAAGGTCTGGCAATGCGAGACTACCTGAACCATGAACTGCAATGTCCCGGTTTCAAGTCCAGCCGGAAAACTTTGTTGCATGTCATCCTCGATCTCTCTATCCCCTGATTTCCTGTAATCTCTCTACTATAAAAGGCATACAATTCTCCTAAAAAACAAAAAATAATTTTTTGGTACTGTAGGCCTCCCCTGCATCAAGCCTGTTGAGAAGTTCAGTCTTAAAGAAAACTTCAACATTTTGGGAATATACACATATATACATACTAGGGGTGGTACGGTTCACAAAACCCACGGTTCAGTACGAATCACGGTTTTAGGGTCACGGTTTTCGGTTCTGTACGGTTCTTGTTATTTTTTCTTTTAATCTTTAACACTCCAGAATATACTTCAGCATACGATATATAGCTAAAATTAGCATATTGAATGCATATTGCACAATACATGCACACAGTGGCAGTTCTATATATTGTTTTATTTCATCATAGGTAACGTGAAATCCAAAATGTTTCCCACACACCAGACTATAAACGACACTGGCGCATCCTCCAACTCCGGGCAGCCACTTGACATTTCTGCATGTGACGTGACATGACCTGCAGCAGCAGCAGCAGCAGCACCCCACTCCACTTAAGGAGCGGTCGGCTCGGTGTCTCTCAAAATCTGACAAAAATCTTTTAAACTGACCTTTGTCGATCTGAAATGATGACAGATTCAGCAACTGCATGGCCTATTTCTCGCTTAAAATGTTTTCAGAAACACGTTTCGGTGAACTATTTTCGTAAAATACGAGATCGGATTCTGAACGAGCCGCAATTAAAGTCTGTTTTGAAATTCGGGAGCAGCAAGACCCATGTGACGCGATCTTCCAATCAGCTGCCATGGGTTGCATTCATCAAACTCATCCTGCTCGTCATTTCCAGTAAGCGTTTTAACATAGGTGTCGAAAGTGGGCACTACGGCAGTAAGTGGTTAGTGCACATTAACGGTGTACTGACGAACCGTGCGGCACACACACGCTCCGAACCTAGACTAGCGAACTGAGCAGTTCGGATGTTTTTTCATTAACCGTACTACCCCTAATATTTACAGTTTGAATTTCGTCACACCACTTATATAACATCTACCCCAAGGTCTTATAAAGCTAACAATGGTGTCCGATTTCAATTTTATGAATTTTTTTTAACATTAGGGGTTTCGTTCTGTGCCTGTCCCTTCAATCCTATGTGTACAGATTGCGGCTAGTTAGCTTCATTTTTGGCGTAATTAGAGCATATTTACAGTTTGAATTTCGTCACGCCACTTTTATAACATCTACCCCAAGGTGTTATAAAGCTAACAATGGTGTCCAATTTCAATTTTATGAATTTTTGTGAATTTCAGAGGAATTCTAAGAGGAGGCTAGCTAGCTCTCATTGATAGAGCTCCACCCAGCCGCTGGCTCTATCAATGAGACTGGAAGACAAAAGGCGTTTATTTCCCCAATCGTTTGTTTAAATAACTCAACACATTCTAATTACACACATTATAGGATTAACTGGAACCTGTGGCAAGAGATTGCTGGCGTAACAAGCTCGCTGACCACGCTCTCACTTACACACACCAGCCATTTAGCAGGAAGAGGGGAGCTGCAGGCCCTGGAGCTCTGTCAGGGCAGCGGCGTTTGGTAGTCCATTAACCCAAAAAACTGTGAATTTGCGTGGGTATGGAGTGCCGTGGGCTGCCAGCCGTGACGAAGCTCCATCTACCTCACAGCAGGCCGGGGTCTGTGAAGGAAGGCAGGGCAGGCGGCGAGGCAGCAACACAGGCAGCACTGGCCACTGAACTCCGAAACACAACATTTGCAATTAGACATCAATTTTTGTATAATGGCCCATATTTGACCTCTACATTGTTGATTTCTCGCATAAAAAAAGTCTCAGAAGTGAATTTAATGATAAAATAGCAGATGAACAATGTATACAATTTCTGAGATCTGCACGACCTAGATTCAGAAGACTACCTGATCTCAGGTCAGTTGTGTAGCCTATGTAAATGTTGGGGCGTGACAAAGAGAGAGACTAGAGCCAAATGAGGAGGAGCCGCCGCCGAGTTGACGTCAGCTAGGTGGCTCGTTGAGATTTGCCCGTTTTCAGAAGCAGTTTCAAATTGTGAGATTTGCAGAGGAAAGAGGTGTCAATGGGATTTTGAGGTTCTATGTATGTGCTAGTTACCCACTAAACTGTCATCATTCAACTGTGACATGGTAAAATCGGTTTTGCATTCTATCACCCCTTTAATGAGCAATTAAAAAAGTAAAATAAAAATATATAAATATCTTAATTTTTTCAACATGTTGACATGCCCTCAGATGCAGTTCCTCTATTGGCCACCAGCTGCACGCTCAATACTATCGCCGGCTGTTTTACCGTAAGGGGGAAAACTCTTTTCTCCAGGGGTACAGGGCAGGGTATTAACAGCTATACTTCAAATGTGTGTCTTGGGGCCAGTTCTGAAAGTTAGTGTTCTATTGAGGAGACATTAACGCAGCATTCATTGTTTTTTCTTTACATTTGGGGGCAGCAGAACAAGCTGTAAATACAACATTGATACATTGTTATAATTTTTTTATGGAGAAAATGTTAGCAAACAGTTGCTTATTTACACATCCAGCAGCAGTTGCAGTTGTGCCACCCAATGAATTAAGGGTTAGGGTTAGGGATTCACTTAGATATTAGCTCTGTTTTGGTCTCCACCACTTTGTCTGTCATTTGGTGCTGTGCAGGTAGAGTCAGGTGGGTTTATTTTGCAGTAAAGTTTGTTACTGGCTATAAAACCCAAGCCTGAAAGATGCTAAAACGCTCCTCAGAGCTGAGGAGAATGACAAAGTTGGATGCTAATACTCACAGTACAGAGAGATAACAGTTTATCAGTCAATATAAGAGTTCTGCAATACTACCTGAAGACGATGAAGATCCTTAATGAACTTTTTGCTAATTTTAGAGACTGTCGAAAACAAGGCAGAATGGACCAATGCCACATGCTAGTTTGAAATGCCTGTCACCAGATGGGCCTTTATATAAAAAAAACAATCAATGGTCTTAATACTTACATCCATTAAAATGTAATCCATTATGATGGATTAATTACCACTCCATTTTTTCCCAAAGCTCCAATATATCTAAGTTAGGGCTCAATAATATGAAGCGCATGAAAAAACAAACAATGGACATTTCACATCCACCACATTCCATCATTACAGTTTTTTCCAATTGCTTAAACACAATTTTGCAAACTAGGCTGGTTTTATCAAAATACTTAACACAATTGACAAAACCACACACCCAAACTGCAAAATACCTCATATATCCTGCAAAATGAAGCACTGCAACCCAAACTACATATAGCATTATCAAAATCAAACTTTTGCACCAAATGGCACACACTTCATTCATATTACCAGATTTTTGTCTAACCAACTACACACTGTTGGGCATAATGAAAAGCACTCTCATCTTTACTGTGATTTGTCATAATACTAAAATAGTTCAAGTTGTAGAAAATTGTTCAGATTGTTCACATGCACAGAAATATTTGCAGATACACACACATGCTGTTGAAACATTTTTATTTTTTATTTTTCACCAAACAAGTCAGTGCAACATATGCACAGCAGATATATTTACATTGGACTGAGCAAAAATATGCTCACAAAAAACAGTAAACTGAAAAAGAAAACTGCAAATATAGAAAAAAGAGGCATCACAGTGCTTACTTCCTGATTACAGTTTTTTTTACAATTGCTTACACACTAAAATTAAAACTTTCCCACAATTAGCAAAACCTTACACTCAAGGAGCAAAACACTAGCCTAGATTTGCACAACTGTAAGCACAATGTCAGCTTCACACTTTTTGCAAAACATTACACACAGTGATTGCAAAACACTAAACACACTTGTATGTATTTGACACAGAAATTTATCATGATGTCATTTCCTTGCAATTTCAAAGCAAAGGCTTTCAAATGAACACACACATGAACCAACTGGTTAAACACAGCCACCAGGTATGCAAACACATGATGGTTTAATTGTAGACACACCAATCAGGTTTAAGCACTATAAAATACAGCAGGGATGTTCACCTGCCTTCAACCAAAATGTAAGGTGTCAGAAGAAGAAGACTGAGAGTGAGAGGGGGAATCCACAGAGGAGGAGAAGGAGGTAGAGGAAGAGGAAAAGACCCAGCAAGAGGTAGAAGCCGAGGTAGAGGAAGAGGGAGAGGGAGAGGAAGACCTGAAGCCGGAGAATATGCTCAAAGAAAAAGGGGACCAAATTTATCAAATGAAAGTCACGCAACACTAGTGGACCATGTTGTGAACCACGGATTGATGCTGAGGGAGGCTGGACTAAGAGTTCAGCCAAATCTTAGTAGATATATAGTGGCATCTGTCATGAGGACATTTCGACAAGGAAACAGGTAAAAGATACAGTTACAGTAATCAGCTGCTCATTGTATGCACCGTATCAGCACTTTTGATACCCCTCCCTGTGACATTTGAGGATTGAGGGTCGAGAACGACAAGGAGGAAGGGCGGCCCTTATTCACGCGAGGGTTTACAATCTCCGGCCCCAGGCTCAGGTACCCCTCATTCAGGCCATGGAGGACGCCTGTGACCAAGTCGACGCCGCAGCTGTGCAAGGATGGAGTCAACATTCAAGACGGTTGTCTTGCCAATGAGGATATTGCCTGTGATGTTGATGAAATTCTCTGGCCAGATCCAGCTAGGCGAAGAGATAATGTCTAGACTTTTCTGTACTTTGTCAGATCATTTTTTTGTTTGTTGTTTTTTTTTTGTGTGATTGTAACCTAAAATGGATATCGTATTTTATGTTTGTCTGTTGTTTGCTGAGCTAACAGTGTTATGCACACTACTGTAGTAGCATGAAAACTTGTGATTCTCCATGTTGACATGTTGACTGATTTGGGTATATGGAGAGAAATAAATGATATTTTCCTGAGTCTGCAGCATTGGTCTTGTGTAGTGTTTGGTGAAATTCTTGTAAATTTCTCTGTGTACTTCATTTTTTAGTACTCTAATCACTGAGAAGTAGAATTGCTAAAAGTGTTTTAGGTTAGCAACAGCAGTGTGTATCTGGTTAAAACTTCATTAAGTCAAATGAAACGTGTGTTTCATATGGTAACAATGTTTTTTATAAATTAGTGTATAGTTTTTGCAAGTGTTTCATTTTGCAAAGGTGCAAAGGTGTTCTGCTAATTGGGTGTGTGGTTGTGCTAATTATGTGTGGTGTTTTGAAAAAGACTGTCCCTGTTTTCAAAATTGTGCTAACAAGTGGTAACAATTAACCATTGAGGTGTTTGGCCAGGTGGCACATATATTGGCCAATTAGCTCATGTAGTGTCATTTTGAATGGCAGTGTTTTGAAATGGCAAATATGTGACTTTATGTCAGATTGCTGTGTCTTATGCAGAGAACCGTGTTCAGTGCATTTAAAAAGGGCCATTTTGAATTGCAAAATGTGTGTAAAGCAGAAAATGTGTTTAGACCTTTGGAGACTTGAGAAGAGGTTTTGCTCTCTGTGTCAGTTTAAATAATTGTGTTATGCATGTCATTTTAGTGTGTTAGCAATTGGAAAAAACTGTAAAAGGTAATGAAATCCCAACTTTGCCACTGCACAGTATGTTAAACCCTTACACAAACAGTTTCAAGTTGTTTTTAAGATAGAAATGTATCCCATTGCTACCTTATTGCTATTAATAGGATTATGTCAGCAGACTAAGAGCGTGTTTTGGCGTTTAAAATTGGGTTTGGGCCAGGTTCAGGGAGAACCTTCTTTTTTTAAAGGTCCCATGGCATGAAAATTTCACTTTATGAGGTTTTTTAACATTAATATGCGTTCCCCCAGCCTGTCTATGGTCCCCAATTGGTTTGAAATAGTGATAGGTGTAAACCGAGCCCTGGGTATCCTGCTCTGCCTTTGAGAAAATGAAAGCTCAGATGGGCCGATCTGGAATCTTGCTTTTTATGAGGTCATAACAAGCAAGGTTACCTCCCCTTTCTCTGCTTTGCCCGCCCAGAGAATTTGGCCAACCCATGAGAGAGAGGCATCATGGCTTTCAAATGAGCAAAGTGGCAGTTGGTCAAGGCCACACCCCCACCCTCCACCTTGCCCCCCCCCATCCTCCTCAATAGCTACAGGCACAGAAATGGCACATACTAAGGAAAGCTCATTGTGGGACTGGCTCTAGTGGCTGTAATTCTGCACCAAGGCTGAATTTCGGGAAAGGTCTATATAAAAGCATCCAAAGAGCACCATGTCATGGGACCTTTAAGGCTCGGCCCAGATTTCAGTTCCCTTCAGTACTCTAGAAGTGGCTATTTCCTCTGCAGTCCATATTTAAAAGCATTAGCCAAAATAATCAGTGCTTCACTGTAATTCAGTTCAGTTTGGGAATCCCTGGGCTCCCTGCGGAAAAAGCCTGCTCCTAAACACTTGGCTGGTAAATTACAAATCACAACTAATAGGAATGGGGAAAAATAATACCAAGAGAGAGCAGCTAGCAGCGGCTGTACAACACTCTGTCAATGTTTGTCATTATAATTCATATAGAGTGGGAGGAAATTGTCAAACTCGTGTCAAATAATTCCCAGTACCTCCAGGAGCTCGCAAACCAGCACAGATGTTGTCCCTTTCTTCTTCTTTTTTTAAAGACAGTTTAATTATTTTTGTTCGATTGAAAATAAATTATGAGAGGAGAGAAAACCTAATTGGAGTTCCTTTCTCCTAAAGCTTTCAACTTAGGCTGAGGCGTTGGGGACCTTGAAGCTGTGATCAAAATGCCAGAGGCGGCATTGCTGGGAAGACAAAGGTACTATGGGAGGAAAGAGGAGTGTAGTAGCAGGAGCAGTGGTTGTGGTGTTGTGGGAAATCTGGCAGACCGGTGTGTTGAGCTATAAAAAAATAACTAAGCAGTGAAGAAAAAAAAAACACCAATGCACCAAAGACATGGAATTAAACTTGACACAACAATAATAGTTTTTTTTATGTAACAGGCAGCTGGATATTCATAGTGATTTCCAGCGAGAGCACATGAAGTAAGAAAAGGTTCTCCTGATAGTTCCGGCTGCTTATTTAGCGTACAGGCTAATAATGAAAACAGCAAAAGTTTCTCCATTCAGGAAAATATGGTGCGAGGAGAAGGATGTGGCTCATTCTTTGTCAAGTATCAGTACAGATGTTCATTAAAAATCAGTACCATTTTACTTCTTTAGTTTTGTTCAGGTGAGGGCCAGGCCTTTTCAGTTTTGGTGCCCTGACAGAACTACATATAGGACCCGAAAATGTTGTTAAGAGTGGGGAGGCTGCCTTTATTTATTACTTTTTTCTTCATGTCTAAAAAGATCCTATGAAATAACCAGAATCCTACCTTGACCGTTACAGACCCAAGCCTTTTGGTTCCTATTGACAATGAAAATCAAAAAAAAAATCAAAAATGACTCAGTACATTTCTAAAGATTTTGCTGAAGTTAATAAAACAGGAGGAAATAGTGCAACGTGGACTACTTTCAACGGTGGATTAAATCACATTTGGTGCTCTAGTGAGTGTTTTTGGCAGCAGGAGGATGTGTGTGGGATTGAATCAAAATAAACTACAGTGTGTGTGTGTTCATTGTGATGAAGGAACAATGTGGCTCAATTATTAAAAAAAATAAAAAATAGTTAAGCTAGGCTAACCGCATCCATCTCCTGCTCCATACTTATTTTGCATAGAATATGTATGTATGTGTTAGGGGTGGTACGGTTCATGAAAAACATCCGAACCGCTCGGTTCGCTAGTCTCGGTTCGGAGCGTGTGTGTGCCGCACGGTTCGTCAGTACACCATTAATGTGCACTAACCACTTACTGCCGTAGTGCCCACTGTCGACACCTATGTTAAAACACTTACTGGAAATGACGAGCAGGATGAGTTTGACGAACACAACCCATGGCAGCTGATTGGACGATCGAATCACATGGGTCTTGCTGCTCCCGAATTTCAAAACAGACTGTTATGGCGGCTCGTTCAGAATCCGATCTCGTATTTTACGAAAATAGTTCTTTTCTGAAAACATTTTAAGCGAGAAATAGGCCATGCAGTTGCTGAATCTGTCTTCATTTCAGATCGACAAAGGTCAGTTTAAAAGATTTTCGTCAGATTTTGAGAGGCACCGAGCCGACCGCTCCTCAAGTGGAGTGGGGTGCCACTGCTGCTGCAGGTCATGTCACGTCACATGCAGAAATGTGGATGCGCCAGCGTCGTTTATAGTCTGGTGTGTGGGAACATTTTGGATTTCACGTTACCTATGATGAAATAAAACAATATATAGAACTGCTACTGTGTGCGTGTATTGTGCAACATGCATTCAATATGCTAATTGTAGCTATAGATCATAAGCTGAAGTATATTCTGGAGTGTTAAAAATTAAAAGAAAAAATAACAAGAACCGTACAGAACCGAAAACCGTGACCCTAAAACCGCGATACGGATCGAACCGTGGGTTTTGTGAACCTTACCACCCCTAGTAAATATAGCTACTCTAGTTATGCCGGTAGCTGGCAGCCAGCCAGCTCCACGGAGCCCCGAGTATTCCAGTAGTCCAGTACCCAGGGAAACGGTGACTTTCACTGGGTATGGAGGTTGCCGCTTTCTCGTCAGACTGTGTGGAGCTCCTAGCTAAAGTCCGACACGTCTTACCAAATTTGCAATTAGCCATCAATTTTTGTAAAACGGCCCATATTTGAGCTTTATATAGTTGATTTCTCGCTTAAAAAAGTCTCAGAAGTGAATTTAATAACGAAATAGCCTGACAAACAATGTATAACTTTGCAGTGTCTGAAATATGAGACCTGCTGTCGAGTCTCCCATGTGTTTCTATGTAGTTCGCTCAAACCAATCAGCGCGCAGCTCATCTAAATATTAATGAGCATACCATATTTCGAAGAAAAGCTCTTGTTCCAAATAGAGCCATATTCACAGGTTAGTTAAGGGCCTAATAAAATAGCATTCGGGCCATTTTCAGCCCAACTAATGTTACATACCCTATTAGGAGACCTTAAGGAACAGTGTAAAATACCCTATATAATCATTCTATCACCCCTTTAAGAACAAAAGGGCTCATGTGCCCAGCTTACACATCACAAGTGCATGGCAAAATTCTACTCAATGTGCATTTTCACGTCCTCATGGACGTAAAGCACCTTCTTCTATTCCTAACCCTTACCACAGCATTTCATAGCACTTTCTTCCACTGATTGTACAATAAATATCATCCGCTTCAATTTCTAATCTCGCCTCCTCCCAGAACCTCCCGTCCAGGCACCTCGTCACGTCACATTAACCTCCCCGCACGGCGAAAGATGTGCGTGCATCCCACCAACCTGCAATATAGCTTCATCTGAGGGAGACTTTCATCGGCAGGATCATCACGTTGCAGCTCTTGAGCCCCCTGAGGCAAATACTGTACCTCTTTTGAAGTACATTGTTAAACTCTTAAAGTGCTTCACAACAGGTGAATGTCACTCCTGAGATGTGCCAAGAAATCGTTATCACTTGATTTGCTGTATTGAAATGAACTGAATTCATCGGCAAATTACATTTTTTTCTAAAACATTTGAGAATAATACACCCACAATTGTATTTAAGAGTTTATGTCAATGATTCAAAATCAACAATTTGTTTAAATTTGGATTCATTGCGTTATTAACCATCCTGCAATTACAGATACAGTGGATGTTTATTGATCTTCATGGGGAGATTATGTTGCCGTAACAGCGAGTCGAAGGGTTCTGCAGGGAACAGAGAAGCACCTCAATGCAAGGTGTAATGCTATGTTCAGCACTGCCCCGAGTATTCATTTTAATGAGACCACGCGTTTGCACAGCGTAGGTGCTGAGGCAGAGGTGAGATTCTTGAGGGGCCGCTACAACCTGCAAGGCAAGGGGCCACATGTAAGGGAACCCTATACCAAGCTGGCGCTGACGCTAGCGAGCTGTTAGCATGGTAACGTCATATAGGGATGACACTAAGAAAGTTAGTAAAACATAAGAAAAAACTATATATTTTCGTTTGAAGCAGACCATTTCTTTTTCAATTTTGTTTATCTTGTTGAAGTGAATTATAAAATATCTTCACAAACTATATGTAAAAAGTGTTCATGTCATAGAGTTTGTTGTTTCATCAGTTCTGTAAATCCTTTCGAATCCCCAAAGAAGTTATGTTTCTCAGACAAAGGTTTCCTTTTCAAGAAGTCTCTTTGAAATGTATTTCCCTCTATTCAAGTAGAAGGTTGTTTTTGTACTGAATCTATGGTTTCCATGAAGCTTTCTAAACTTCAAAAGGGAACCACGGGGTAACTTCCAGCACGTCCGTGTGTGTATGCTCTCGTACTTCTATCTTTGTGAGGTCCAATTCTTTCCCACACCTTTAGAGGGGACATATCATGAAAACCTCACAGTGCTTGTGTCCATACGTCTGGGTATCTCAGGTGCCTACCAACCCACAAACTGTAAAATAACACAACCTAGTCAGTGTTTTGTGGGCTGCATGGATCAAAAAACATGGCATTCATCAAGCCATTCACATTTGGCTCCCCTTCCTACATCACACGCAGGCTCATTAGAATAGGCCGCCCCCCCATCTGAGTATCTCCACCTACGGCTTGAGAACTCTCTTTGCAAAAGTAAACAGACTGCATTTATATAGCGCTTCTCTAGTCTTAACGACCACTCAAAGCACTTTTACATAGTACAGGAACCATTCACACAGGAGGCTGACGTACAAGGTGCCACCTGCTCATCAGATTAACATTCACACTCATTTACACTCTGATGGCGCAGCATCGGGGGCAACTCGGGGTTCAGTGTCTTGCCCAAGGACACTTCGACATGGGACTGCAGGGCCAAGGATCGAACCACCAACCCTCCAATTGGCATGCGACCGCTCTACCACTGAGCCACATCCGCCCAAAGTGCACCCCATATTTTTCCCATAAGCCAATCAGAACAGACTGGGTTTTTCAGAGTGTTTCAGACAGAAGGTGAATACAAGTGGATTCAGACATACATTATGAGAAAAAGAATGTGGGTTTTAAACATTAAAGGATGTAAAAATGTTCTAGTAGAAACAAAATACAAGCATAATATGTCTCCTTTAAACTGAGGAGATTTTGGCTAGTCCTTACTTGGTAGAGGGTTACTTCAGAGTCAAGAATTGGTTAAGTTTAGAATAAGTCTTTTCTCATTTGGGCAGAAATGTCGGTAACAGTAACCTGACCACAAATACATTACATTACAACACCTTTACCTTCACTGCAGTATTTTATTTCTTGTCATGATTCCTTCAACACACTTATTGTGTTTGATAAAAAAAGGTGTTGTATATAGCTTTGTAAAGAGAAAAAACAAATACATGTTTGTTATTTTTCCACTTTCTGGGGAGAAGTATGTGTTAATAAGTAAGACAAGCGACTGGATAACAGGCACTGCCTCAGTTTCTTTTTGAGAAACCTTGTTATTATGTCTCTACAGAGAGTTGAAGGAAGTCTGCCAAAGAGAGGTCACAGCTCTCCTTGTATTTGCACATTAAAAAGCCTCACAGTTTCCTCATTATTATTCACCCCCCCCCTCCCCTCTCTACAACAGTAAAAAAGGTCCCCGCAGATGTTTCCTTGGCTTTTATGTCAAAAGCTATCTGACTGATACAAGGAAATGTCAGCCGAATCCAAAAGTAAAATAAACAACCTGATCATTCCGTGAAAGGTCACCTGTGACGCAGTATCTCGAAAATGTAAGATAAATTTGTACAACATTAGGTGTACCCAGCCATTCACCCGGCTGGTCATATATGCGCCTGTCTCCGCACAACCTAAAAAAAGAAACAATTGGTTGAAGACACGCACAATTTAAGCTACGGAGTCGCATATTTTTTCATTTGTTTATATAATCTACGGCTTTCTGATAAACTCAATTCAACAGCGATTGCAACTCATCATAGGACTTTTGTTCTGCCTTCACGTTGAATGTACACACTTTGTCGCAGCGGACATAAGCGTCCACTCCGATGTCTCCATCAGGGCCGATTGTGCGCATGCAGTCATTTTCTTTTCTTCCACAGGTGACCGCCTTGTTCACTCATAAAAGGAAATGGAAGATTGCTTTTTATGGATTGCATTCTTAACAGTTGGGAGTGACACTTTTCTCCGGCTGGCTGAGGGTGCTCTACAAAAACACAGTGGGTGATGGGAGACACTTTGCATTGTGCATCGGTGCAGCAGCATCTTCTGAGAAGATCTCCTCTGATGGCCGAGGCAATTTCAAGTTGCAGACACATTTATCTTGGCAGGGAAATTGCAAAACTGTGGTAATGTGCTGTACGTATACTGATGATTTACTGTATAATATAAAGCACAATCTAGGACCAGAGTGGGTAGATGAGAACTATATATAGGCTATATATCTATATATATAGATATATATATATACACACTGTCGATGTTTCATGTGGATCCCTGCTGAGGATGGCACGAGTTTCCATTGGAACTCTGACAGTGAACGCAGCCTTTTCTCCTGCCTAATGATGCAAATTATTATAAATAATTCCCCTCCACAACCTGTATCATACATTTCCTTCCAGAAATAATTGAGGAATCTTTTTATGTTTTCAATTATCCGCTTTCTTTTTTTTTCCCCTTTACTTCCTCTCTGGTTGACATTTGTTCTAATTGCAAAAGATTCCGTTTTTTCTTTGAAATGTTGCGGGGCCACACAATAACAGGCACTTTATTTTCCCTGTCAATCTTCTACAATGGGAAGGAGAATTGAAGGGAGTTTACAAATAATTACTGGAAGAAAATGCACATATATTCCTCTCAGGGAGTAATTAGAGTCTATATTGACATGGTACCACTTTTTGTTGTTTTCAGGAAATTTGCTGCAGTCACACCTGATACACGTATATCTCTAATCCTGCCTAGATTTGTTTATTTTCTGTTGCCTTAAAATTAAACCCAGCCCTTATGCATCCTCTTGTTTGTGTTTCATTGCTACAGTCAGTAGAAGTTTGATACTCTGCAATGTCCCGCGCTCCATCCTAACAGAAAATGACACTTAAATACTTTCTACAGTTTATTCATTAAATAAGTACAACCATAAAACATAATGGACACCCTGAAAAGCCATCTGGAGATTGAGAAACGGGGCCCAGACACAAGGCATATGGTATCTGAAAAATGTTAGTCTATATCCATGACGTTCCACTTCCGGGATTGCTCTGCCGCCGGAAAATCCACCGGCAATCCTTCTTTTCGGCAGGATGTCCATTACCTTCCGCTTTCTTTGTGTTGGAGTTCACTATGGTTAACTGCAGTGGTGTAGTCTACGTGATACAAAGGATAATGCCCTATACCCACTAGGAAAGGTCAACGATTTCCGTATACCTTAGAATACATATCGACGATTGTTTTGTGACAGAACTTTCCCACTAAATTGTTTCCCACATAAATTCACCAGGGTCAGCCCTATGTTTCCACATGTCCAAAGGTCCCACAGCCCTATACCCTGACAAGCCAGACTCACGTCAAGATGTTGGGTCTGGGAACTCACCATTGACGGAGCTCAATCCGAGGGGCGGGATAAACGGTTGTCTTTCAAATTCCCTCTGCACGTGATAGGATAGCGCTACAACGAGGCAGAGCAACGAAGAAGGTAGCGAAGCTAGCTGATAGATTAAACTTTTGCCGTATCCGGTCGGCAAAACTCCAAACACATCTTCCTTTTTTAAGAATGATTTCAGTGCCGTTCTTTGTTCTTTTCTCAAAGAAAAGCTTAACTCCAAGTCTTCCAGAAGACCGCTGTCCCCAGCAGCAGCAGCCATAAGCCCGCCCACCGACTCTATACACGATGTGATTGGCCTGACCAAAATTAGTTTTTTCCAGCTTGTCAATGGAGAGTGCCTAGACCCCCTGGCTGCGTCTAGATTTCTAGGCTAACAGCCCTATGTTCCCACATTTTAAAGATTTTTTTTCCACTGAAAATTAGGCCCTATGTTCCCACAGCCCTATGTTCCCACAAGATATTTCTTAAAATTAGGCCCTATGTTAGGGTTAGGGTAACATTCCATCTGTAGTCCATTGCTACTGGATAATAGGTTGGGTGTAACTGGCTACCAAATTGGGAGAAAGGGGGGAAAAATCTGATACAAATTTATGAAAAAGGAAATGTGGGAAGATAGGGCCTAATTTTGGAAAACAAATCTTAGAAATTTGGGAACATAGGGCTGTGGGAACATAGGCACGCTCCCAATTCACCCATTCTGTGTTACGAGTCACTTATCACATATCTCCAACTTTAGTTTTCTGTACTGTTTACATTTGCACTATTTAGAATGTATTACTGTATTGTATATATTGCTCATCTTTCTTCTTCTTTTTACTTAACTTTTTTTATTTGTATATAATTCTTATCTTTTGTATTATACTTGTTGTAAGTGTCCTTATTGCACCGTGGGTCGGAGAGAAACGTATTTTCAATTGCTCTGTCTGTCTGGCACATATTGCAGAAATGACAATAAAGTTGACTTGACTTGAGGAACAACAACACAGTTGCTTGACTGTCGTTCTCTGCGCAAATTTGAAATGAACTAATGTGAATCACCATAGACCATAGGAGATATAAAACTAAAGCGAACATACCTACATAAACTACACTCTCAATGTTTTGGTAAGCCTGCCGCTGAAGATACTGCCGCTTTGTGTGGCACTGCAGAAGACATTAACGTTACACAAACTACAGAAAATGAGCCAGATGAGGCTGATGCTATACGCGGTAACGTTACGCGTAACGCTCTGGGACAGGCGGTTATGAAGTTGGGAGGGAAAAATCACAGTCTACTTACTAAAAAAAACTATACTACACCGCTGGTTGACTGCTCCTCAGATCTCTGCAGGGTAAATCCAGACAGCTAGCTAGACTTACTGTCGAAGCGGAGATTTCTGTTGCACGACTAAAACAACTTTTGAACGTACACATGTTCCACCAAAACAAGTTCCTTCCCATGGCTATTTTGCAGAGGCACCAGGGTTTGTCTCCCATACTGGAATGCTGTGTGGACTAGCCAGACCCTCCTCCTCCGCGCTGTGGAGGAAGGTCTGGTAAAGCGAGACTAGAAAAATGTTAACTAACATGTTGTCTAGATGGATAGAGGTGGGGGGCACAAAACACACACACACACACGGATGGACATTTGAGAATAAACTCCTCCGGAGTCCTGATGCAGGTACAAACTAGGCTAACCTTCCTGGCTGTTTCCCTTGAGAGGAAGTGGCAGATGTACAGAACCATACTTGCCCTCCCTAGTAGGCTACACACCCTGGAGTGTTTCCTTGGATAGTCTAGTTTTTTTTCGGGTAGTGTGAAAGCTCATTTGAACTCTGGTACGGACCAAACAACAGATCTGATTGCTTTCAAGTGCACTAGAATTCCGTTTACTCTAGGTAAGAAGACGATTTGACCCAAATACAGGAAGCCTGCGATTTAAATTAATTCATCTTTGCACACATTTTAAGAACTCGTCCTCACCCAGAAAACGACCAGGGAGCAGACTTATTTTAATCCTTCCATTGTCGTTTAAAAAGAATAAACACGCAGTCCAAGCTGTTTGCTAATTTTATTTCATTTACGTACTCAGCTTCATTTCTACCCCATACCGTCCCATTTAGTCTGATCCTCTCTACCTACAGTATATGATATGTTATCGTCATAATTAACAGTGGGTATGTGTATCATTGTATGAGTGATGGTTTTGTAGTTGGTAATTTGTGGGATTTTGTGCATATGACTGCACTCAGGGCTCCCACTACCTCTGCCACCAAATAGTACTTCTAGCACGTTACTTATATGTTTTATTCATTATTTTTTTATTATAAGTCCATTTAGTTTTCCCCCTCTTGTTATTACTTTTGCCATTCTCTCTCTCTCTCTCTCTCTCTCTCTCTCTCTCTCTCTCTCTCTCTCTCTCTCTCTCTCTCTCTCTCTCTCTCTCTCCTGTTTTGGGATGGGGGTTGGTTGAGGCTGTTGCTGTTTGTCCTGCCCTGCAACTACTGCAAAATTTGAATAAAAATGTTTCTATCTATCTTTAAGAGGAAGAAAATGCCTCAGCTTAAAAACAAATTAGGCAACATATTTTGACAATTCTTTCCGTCAGTTCATAAATATGAACCTTAAAGCTATAGTGCGTAGTTTCTGTGGCCCCCATGAGGAAATCTAAGACATGACAACAATTATGTCTGTGCATCCACATGACACAAGCCTTCCGTGATTACGCTTCACCCCCACACCTCCCCCACGCAGTTGCTGGTAACCAAGGAGGACACGGAGGATTAAAAAAACATGATGAACTCTTCGAGGAGGGATTTATCTTAACTTGAGTTTCTGCGCGTGAAAGTCGCCTAACGACACCAATTTCTAAACGTTACCGAGAGAGTAGTTTGGAGCTAATAGTCTTAATTAGCTTTGTAGCAACTCATTTGGCAATCGCTTGAATGTAACGGATGTTCATTAATATCAAAAAGTTACGCACTAAAGCTTTAAAAGTTTAAAAACTCATCAACACGTAGCCCCAGGAGTTTGGTGCACTTCACTCTGTCAATAACCCGACCGTCTATTTTGATAGAAACTTGTTCAACATTTTGATTTCTACTGGAGTGAAATGTAATGTAAGTTTTATATTATATAAGGATCATTTGTTCAGTATTATGTATCCACATTCGGCCTTGCAGGATTGAGAGGGGGTCATTAAGAGTTCTTTATAGAAAACAGCCGCTGTGGTCAGTGTGAACTCATGTGGGTTACAATGGATGGTGACTCACAGAACAAACATTATATAAACATCCTCTCAGACCACTTCAACTTCAGATTCTATAACGGAAAGTAAAAATGCTTTCAAGTACGGTTACAATACAGATGATTGCATACAGAAGCATTCCTATTTTTGTCATACTGTCATTATTATGGAAAGCACAATAACCGATTTTATTACAATTTATTACTCAATTAATGTAAATGAATATAAATGCAGGGAATAAGCATATTTATTTATTATTCATCGATCAAACTAAAACTACGTCCTTGGATGGGGGGACAAAACACACACATATGGACAGACAATGATGGAGGTGAAAACTAGGCTAACCTTTCTGGCTGTTTCCCTTGGGAGAAAGTGGCAGATGTACAGAACCATACTTGCCCTCCCTAGTACTACAACACACACACACACACCACTAAACACTAAACCCAAAAGCTCTCCAGGGTTCTGTCTCAAGCCGAGCCAAAAACCCAAGCTGGGGTAATCCCAAGGGAGCTCAACTCTACCACCGGCTCTCCCCTCAAATCCTATTGGGTCAGAAAATCCAGAGAGCAACTGCTCCACCACTGGAGGGAGAAGGGGGGTGCTTGTTTTGCTCACAGTCCCGTACAGTGCTGTCCCTGAGGAGACAGTGGCAGAGGGAGCAAAGCTCGGACACAGGGGCGTTGCGTGTCGTGACTTTGTGAAGCCCCAGCTGAGTGTGGCCAGCTGCTCTGTACCATGGTAAAAACACACACATACAGTGCGTATAGACCTGTAACAATTATTACATAATTGTCCTTTCTTTGTTCCTGTTTCTTTGTTTAACCGCAACTAATTGCTAACATTAGCTAAGGTCTTAAGGTGTATGGTAATTGTTTATTTTGTTTAGATATGCCAAATTGCAATTATATAAGTGATTATTGGTCGGACAATATATTTTATTATTTCAATTGTTAGTTGTTGGCATTTGACCCTACACACGTTCAAAGCAACAAAAATAACAAGGGGGATGGAGTTCGAAAAAAAAAATTATGATAATAAAGAGGCATAGTTTACTTCATAGCCTATGTATTTGTTTTATTACATTATCTGGGTCGCATAACAGTGATATAACCAAAATATTTATCCGGGAATTCATTCAAAAATTTTAAAAAGTAATACATACATACATACATATTTTCAAATTTGACTAAAAGAGACAATTATACTGGTAATTGCAATTATTTCTGAGACAGTTAATTGTCCAGCAAAATTTGGAATTGTTACAATGTGTGTACACAATCACCCCTCTCCTGGGCTTTAGCAGCACATCACATACATTTCAAAGTAAAGATTCATCAGCCATGATTATGTCACATAAAAGAAGTCGAAGCAAAAACAAGGGAAACTATTTCTTTCATCACTTAAAGCGTTCTGGAAGCACAACAATCAATCACAGACTAATCCGAGCAAACGCTGCGGTCAGCTAATCAGCAGCAAGGCTGCAAGGTTTGCCTTGAATCATGGCACGGCAGCGTCATGCCAGATGCCTGGTGCTGGCGTGGAAAACGCACCAAAGAGCCAAAACGTGCCAGAGAAGAGGCTGTTTAACAAGCCAAGATGGGAAATAATAATTGGAAAATCCACTGAGCTGGGGAGCAAAGATAACACAGAAAGACACTGTAAGAATAGCGCTATAGGGAAACTCAGAAAGCACTACAGCCGAACAGGGGCATTATTATTAGGTAGCCGTGTGCAGGAATCTGTCACTGATGTTATTGTGTAAATTGACATTTAAAGTTGGGGCTGCACGATTTGAGGAAAATATGCGATAACATTGAATGTCGTGCTATATATAATAACGCTATACTTATTATATTACACATATATTTAAGTGTAGTTTCTGCTAAAATAGAACACATTGCTTGTTGAATTTATTGAACAAATCGAACAGTGAATTGGATATAAAAGGCCAATACATTCTCACTCTCCCATCTTGTAAAATACAGACGCTTAGTCATGTGCCTTTGGCGTTTTTTATTCACGCTAAAAGTCTCCTTTAGCATCGGGAATCTTGGCGTCCTTTGGCGTTTTTTATTCACGCTAAAAGTCTCCTTTAGCGTCAGGAATCTTGACGTCACTTTTGACGCTCTGAATCGGGATGTACTGACTGACATGCGGCACAAGAACAGAACAGTTAAGTTTAGGAAAAGATTGTGGGTGGGGTTATAGAATGTATGTTTCTGTGACACGCAGGACAAGTCCTGTGTTGTTTGGCCCATCTACCACCCCAACCAACCTCCCTACGCGGCATTTCGGTCTTTAATACTACTCGCTACCGTTGTCGCTCTTAATACTGGGTCATCTTACAGCGCAGTGTGATATTTGTGTCATATCTGATGCTGAGAGCCACTGTGGTTATAAGGCTTTAGATACTACACCACTGCCCACATGCGAGTGGGAACATACTTTCGCTGGGGGGTGCTGCAGCCTAAATATGAGCCCAATGCACACGCTTACACATATCCTCCTTTTCATCCATTGCAATAACATCACTCCATTTAAAGCCATTTCAGATATAAAAACATGATATCCGCATCCTAAATGATGATTAAAGGCTATCCAGAACCAAGACGGTGCTACACCGCCTTGTATTCATGTTAGGCTACATTACGCCGCTTCTTCTTTGCCCCTGTTGTCGACCACGCACGTGCAGACAATTTGTGCAGTAGCAGCACCGTTTGCAGTCACAGTTTCTGATGGGTCACAGATTTCGGTGTAACGCCTGTCAGCTGTACCCATCTATTATTAGAAAGCTGAGATCCGGATACAATCAGAAACAAGAAATTCCGGACCCGATTGGCCCTGGGAGACACAGCCCCAAATAGAACATATTTCAACCTTGCTTGGTATTTGCTATTACACGTTATTGGAAAAAAAACAGTGCCTTAGCTAGTAACGTAACGTAGCATTAGTAGCCATCTCTGTCTCCTGTGCCGATCATGTTTTGATCGATACATAATAATGTCCATCCAACAATCCCTGCCAATAAAGTTTGTATAGGCTATTCGATAACATAAATAAATCTCCATTTTCCGTTGATGTTCTTCCTAATAAACACGTTAGTAAAATAACGATCGCACCCACGGCTGCTAGCCAGGTAGCTAATGATGCCAACTCGCTGACGTGAGCAGCGTTCTTCAACGGACTCCTGTCTGACGTGATGTGATGACGCTGTTGCGTCAGTTTGAAGTAATTAATGAAATTTGAATATTAAAAACATTTTGATATACTTTTTATGACAGGCACGTCATCTGCTGAAAAATAAATAAACAAATAAAATAATTTTACACTGTTCCACTCCCTATCACCAGGGTTGCAGCACCATCAGCACCCACCCTCCCTTGACCGCCAAAGTGTCAGTATTTTACGAGTCGGGAGAATGGGTTGAAAGGGCACCACTAACAAAAAGAATGACAGTTACATCATAAAGTGCAGTTTTCTACTGATATTTCCTTTCAGCTAACACAAAAACTCTCTGAGTGTCTTTCGCGATATGTCGCAGCCTTTCACAATATGTTAATTGCGCTGATGATATATATATCTATATATCTATAGATATATCTATATATCTATATATATCTATATATATATATATATATCTATATCTATATATCTATATATATATATATATATATCTATATATATATATCTATATATCTATATATATATCTATATATATATATATATCTATATATCTATAGATATATCTATATATATATATCTATATATCTATAGATATATCTATATATATATCTATATATCTATATATATATAGATAGCAATATTTAAAGTTATACTTTTCTAGCATACAGACAAATAAATGTCTGTACATTAGCTCCATGGATGTTTGTTTCATTTGCTCGCAATCAATTCCCTGGGAAAAAAAAGAAGTACAATTCAAGCAATTCATTTATGCAATTTTCTTTAATCAAAATGAGACAAAGAAAGCCCAGCTTGGTCAACTATGCCGCATTGATGATTAATATGTACCTGACAATGATCCTCAGTGCAAAACCCTTCACCCAAATTACCTCCCAGCATCAAAATATGCATAAACTCATCAACTTTGGGGAGTCATTATAACAGAACTGTGCAGAAATGATTTACAGTCATGAAACATTTACATCTAATCTCCACATACAATCTGTGAACTGCTGGAGTGCCCTAATAACACCTCATTTCCCATCCCCCTGTGCAAAGCAACCAAAGGTCAACATCTGCTCTCGCCAGTTTGGAAAACACTGGGAGGCATGGGAGGGGGGGGAATGGTGTCATTAATTGGCAATCAGAATCGGAATGTCAATCAATTTATCTGGTCTGTGCGGGAAATGAACAGAACATTTGTGTAGTTGATAATAATGCGGGAATAAATGAACAGTACATATATCATTTGCAGTGGCGGTTCTACATTGAATTACACCCTGGGCTAGAACCCCTTTGGGTCTTTAATGGGATTTATTGATTAAAACCATACAGACCATCCCCAGCCTTAACCTTTAATCGATTAGCAGTTTTTCAAAGACAGAAAATACAGATTAGGCTACTTTGTTGCTGCATTATGACATCACAATCACTATATTGGAGTACAATATCCCTGAATGCATGTTTTGGGTGTAAAATGTGAATATTTCAATGGATATTCCAAATATATTTAAAACTTAGCCTATAAAAAACTATTTGTGGCCGCGCGCGTCGCTCCTCCTTGTGAATCCTAAATAGCGAGCCAAAGCCGCAGAGCTGGATGGCATCGCAGGGTGTCCAGACTGGAGCAAAGACCACTATAGGAGCCGTTAGCGCGGATACAACTGCCCACCGGCCTGGGAGTGCACCATCCCTTTATCACTATTAAATCCCTGTTCTTTATTATCAACGTTTCATTCCTTTCCTTTGAAGACATTTGTTGTTGTTTTTTTAAGTGCTCGTACTGTCCCCCCGTGTGTCATGAAAAAATGCCGCCCCAGAAAAACGCCAAAAAACGCTACTGATCATTTGACTGCTAAAGGAGCTCAAACATGTCTGCAAATGGACACACATACAGTATCTCTGCATTCAACAATAATGCACTAATTGATTTGTGAACGGGGCTTGTCTAAGCTAAAACAGGTCTTAAGCCCATTAAATTCTAGGTGGACCAGGAACAGTGAGCTGAAGCTAAAGCTACTTTTTAAAAACCTGATATAACAAAGTGTTTTTCTCCATTCTGTATTTCCATTTTAATTATGTCCGTTAACAATATTCTCAGTTCTGCTTAATATAGAAACAGGACTCTCCCAGATAACGTAACGATCATGCACAGTAGGTTTAAGTTATGACCAGTGGTTTCAAAAAAAGATATAACGTCTTCAGTTCCCCGTCGCAAAGGGCTGTCTAACAGCAAGGTAAAGCAGTCAAAATATTCTAAATATAAGGTACACTTAAACATATATAGATTTTTTAGGTGTCTAAAATACATTTAGCTGCTGCCCTCGTCCACAGCAGGACAATGCTTAGCTTTCGTGTCGGTACTCCTGCCTGCTTCTCCAAACTGGGGGCTTGCCTGGCGAACGCCTTCTGCTGTTGCTACCACACTGACTGTGCAGAAGTAGCTCATACAACCCCACTTAAAAAAAAATCTGAACCATCCCTTTAAGGGCACATTTTGGCAAACATGAGTGTTTGGACATGCTGAGGATAGAGACAAGAGAACGGAGCTTCAAAAGTGATTTGAAAAGTTTCAATGAACTTTTCTCTGCTGTGAAAACTTTAAAATGAAAGTTAGATCTATTGGAGGAATGCAAGCCGTTTTCTGTGAGAGCGCAAACGTTTTTACAGCCACATTTGAGACACTGAGGGCTTTAACAATGATTGGCTATGCAACATGTGATGACAGGGTTGAAAAGGTTAATATGAGAGAGATGATCACATCATGCAGAAAGTTGGCATGATATGAGCCGCATTGGACCCATTTGCATAGTCATGGCCCGGGGATTGTTTCCTGTGGTTCTAACTCTTCAGTTCCCAGATGTCAGTAAACCTCACACATCACTCTTAGAAAAAAAAGAAGTAAAACCTTGTCAGTCTGTGGAGAATCCACAGGGACAAGAAAGGAAAAGATTTGCAGTCCTGTTTTTTGCAGTCCGAGTGTGTGAATCAGACTAAAAAGACTTCTCTGAGACCCCACCCCCCACCCCCCCCAACTGCTGCAGTTGGCTGTTTGAGTATAACTGATCCACCGTGCAACATTTATTCAAAAAAAAAATATAAAAGTATGAGATATTGGATTGGATTTGCTTCCTCGTGTGCACAGCATGTATGGATCACTCTGATTGGCAACTCGCATTTCACACATCTCCACGGCTGCGGAGGAGAGAGACGGTCCCTGCGGTGAGACAGCAGCTTCTGCCAGGGGTCCATCATATGAATAAATACATAAATAACACAAACACACACTCGCTCAATCACGCTGAGATACTTGGAGCAGACTGACAGAATTTGGCTGTGAAAAGGAAGAAAGGAAACAAAAAAAAAAGGCAGTCCAGTTTGTTTGCTTGTTGACTGGCGGGTTATTGCATATCGAAACAGAACACTGAACATCAGCTGACTAAGTGTAGAATCAGGTCATGCTCAAACTTCAGCTCAGATTTTCTCTGACCCTCGTCCTCCTCGGTTTGCTCAGCGTACATGTGAGCGGCTCTCCATCCAAATTATTCATCAGGCCAAGACTAGACAATCTGCTGGAAAAAGGGAACTGAGAGAATGGTAACTAACTGTCTTGAAAGAAATTGGTCGAGCCCTTTTTTTCTTCTCTGTTGGTTCAGGATGCCGAAAAAAAAACAACACCACATCAATCTTGAATGCTGTTGACAGACTTAGGAACACCTTTCCAGCGACATTTGGTTTGTCATTAGAATAATTTGTGCTATTGTTGTTTCGCGGGCCGGACCGTATCAACAATTTACAGCAGCTGTGTGGGCTCTCTTGCGGCGGCGTCTTGTTTGGTATTTCAAACTATGACAAACGTTATGTGACAGTTGTGTTTGCAGTGTAACACTGATTCAATACAGAGAAGTGCGAGGCTCCCAGACCTAATTTGCCATATATGGTACCCTGGTGGCTCAGTTGTTTCTTGCGCTACACAAGCGTTTTGATTTATCTTCCGACTGCATAGCCACGGCTCGCTTTTCACCTCTCGGATTTAAAATTCCCTGTAGAGTTGTGTAAAACGGTACAAATCAACGAATGTGTACTTTATAAATTAGGAAGATAATATGTTCAGAGGGATATTAACAGTCGCACTGATCTTTGTTCTGCGCTCACCCTCATTAAAAGCTGTTCTGGGGCATATATCAGCTTGCTAAATGCTCCTAATGTAATTTACTTTTCATTAATATGCATTTTTGTGTATTTTTGGTCACTGAAAGACTGAAAGCAAAAACCTTCTTAGCCAATGCAGAGCTAGGTTTGACAGGTCCAGTCCTTTTTTTTTTATATTGCTTCTTACAATAACAAGGAGCTGAATCATGAATCAGACAGCCAGGACCAGCAGTCACTGCACATGTCCATCACAACGCAAATGGCAGTTTGCATTAGTGCAGTCCAAAAGCCACTGCCAAACCGCCGGCTATAGTCCCAACACAGGCAACTGTCACACAAGAGATATAGCTGACAATTAGGAAACTGTCGCTGTCATTCACTCCCAATCATTCACATATGAAATTGACCATTGGTCCAGAATGGGAGGATAGACTTCAGTGTTTTTCTTTCTTTACTTCACTGTTTTTTTTTCTTATTATCTCCTGTTGAGGCTTCACAGAGACTTTCCCACTTGTCAATTCTCACTAGCCATTTGGCCATCAACCACAGCACACAGAGGGCATCTGGCAAGTCCCATGTTCCGCTTTTGTATGACTTCCAGGAAACCGCTGTGTCCATGGACGAAATAAAAAGGAAATGATAGAAAACTGGAAGAGTGTAATTAAAAAAAAAAAATCTGTATTAACTCAAAAGGGAAAAAAGTGCCTTAAAGGAAACTACGTGACCTTGGCTTCCCATCATTTGTATCAATTATGATATATTCGACTTGTCAGTTTCAATTGCTGAGGTCTGTTGCAACACCACAGACAACATTTTTACAAGGGAGTTAACTGACAATAAGATCAGAGTAGCCTCATAATCACATTTTCACTCCATTATTCAGTCACGTTAGCCGTAGCTTTCCTACACATCATCGTCAGTCAATACAGATGCTGTGGTAGCGGTTGCTAAAAGAAGCTAAAGCCCCTTTCACAAATGCACTGCAAACATGAACTTACCTAGACATTACCCAGCGGAGCTGTATGTGAGAAACGGTCTTTACCCAGCCAGCTCCCGAGCACAAAGTTCGTGTAATATGCAATTGAGCCCAAAGTCTGAGAAGCTACTGTACAGCGGCCGAGTGGGTATGTTGATGACGGCATCACCCAGATGTGCCAGTCACTGGAACGAGATAAAAAAAACTGTCCAACTTTTCCTCCGTACCGTGCTTAACCAGCCTTTAATACAACTAATTCATTCATTCATTCATTCATTCATTCATTATTTTGCCTACTGTTAAAAAAAGCAAAGACAGGCTACTCTTTTTGCACTTGCTCTGTTTACTTAAAATTTTTATTTTTGTATTCCTCCTGAAAGTGACTTCAATTTGTGGTTGGATTGTAAGCCTACATTTGGCTTCAGGTTGCACAAAAATTTCATTTTACTTGAACAGTGCAGTGTTAAACAATTTTTTTAAATAGAGATTTGAACCTCGCTGAAAATTGTTTTGTGTAATAATGGGCAAAATTTCTGTTAATAATTGAGCAATTGGAAAATAATCAACCCAGTCTCATGGCGGTTCGTGAAATGGTCACGTTATTTGATCTATTGATTCTTGTTCACGGGGGACGTTTTTCTCGTTTTTTGGTGGTGGCCAGCACGAAAATGTAAACTAATGTATTTAAATGGGAAGCAGATGTCGTGATCACAGCACGAATACGGTAGCGAGTAGTATGACGTGCCAAAAATCTGCATAAGGAGGTTGGTTGGGGTGGTGGAGGATGGTCAAACAATTCAGGACTTTCACCCCGGAGGCCGGGGATCGCGTCCCGCGTGTGGTGTTTTGTTTCCGCGACGTTCCCGGCGGCCGTGTCCCGGCGTGTGAGGCGGCGTCCTCCCCCGCGGCCGTCTCCCGGCGTGTGAGGCGTCCTTTCCCCGTTGTTTTTTTTCCTGAACCCAACCTCCGCCATCCCGTTATTGTCGCGCGTCCCCTGCGGCTGTGTCCCGGCGTGTGAGATTAATTGTTTGGGACAGCCCTATAGCGACAGACAGGGGTGTCCTGAACAAACCTGTTTTTAAATTGTTTAGCCAGCTTTTTTTTTTTTGCCTCCATTTTCTTTTGAACCAAAATTTGTCTTCCGGCATGTGGCAACAGCCACATGCCGAGAATCAAAAACAAAACACCTTCGACGTTCTGTGTGTGTGTCGCGTTAGGGCACGGCAGTTTCCTGCGGCGTCGCTATGACGACCAGTCACGCTCGCCTCACACATGAGGCGGTACTAAATCTGCAATGGAAAATGGAGGATGGGGCACCGCTGCCGAGCCGTGCCGGTACTAGCATTGGGTAAGCGCCATAACTAGACCTATCTGAATCACTGGAAAAATCGGTTGTGATTCAGAGGTCTGGGATAAGCCCAGACAGGTGCAAAGAAATCACCAGTTTCAGCCAAAATGTTTTTAATCACTTAAAAGTTGTCATTTGCTTGATACAATATATCTTTCTAATCTTACAGAAAGTGAAAACCTAGCCAGTATATAGTAGGTGGAGATGACTCCTATAGAATCCACAGGTCAAAATAAGTAGGTCAGGGTTAACAAAACATCAATAGTGTGGAAAAGGTATATGTGAGAAAAAAAGACTAAATTTAATGATTTCCTTCCCTGACACATTCTGCACATTGACAGTTCAAAGAGCACCATCCTCATATTTTTTTTTACTATCTATCTATCTATCTATCTATCTATCTATCTATCTATCTATCTATCTATCTATCTACTGTATCTATCTATCAAGGTCTTACTTGTATTTCATCTCTGCCTCTGTCTGTCTCTAATTGTTTTCTCATCTCACTCTCCGGGGATGTGTAGGCATGGCCTTATTATCCTGCCTGATCAATGTGATTTATAGGTTTACGGAGTGAGACATGCAAACTTTCTCATCTCCTGGGGATAAACCGAAGAAATCAATCACACACACACACACTCGCTGTGTGTGGGGCCAATCCAGACCTGAAAACTACTTTCTCCAAAGATCATCCTGGAAGCAGTAGCACTCTTGAAATTGAGCTTCTGTGTGCAAGTTGGTTTTTTTCTTCCTCCAAATACTCCATTTAATCTTTATACTAGCATAGTGCTTTGTGTGTATGCTAAAAAATATACACGATCTTGATGTTACTCAGCTGAATCACCTGGAAGAAACTTTTTACGAAACATATATTACATATATTATAAACAATATTGTCTTTCACTACAGTTGTGCTGATCAATTTGTTCATGCAATTGCACCGTGCAGTCATTTTCCATGATGCAGATGGCCTCCTTGTTAACATAAATGATGTTGGCCCTCAGGAGGACAGCAGGAAATCATATTGCTGTGGAGATAATTCCCGCCAAGATCGTGGTTTTTAATGACATTCAGCTTCATAGCAAGAGGCCCCACACTTTTCAGACCTAAATTAACGTAGTCTTGCTGCTTGTGTTTGTATTGATTTGTCTACATGACTCAGGCTGACTAATAAAGGCTTAAGGACAATAAAAGCCTTCCAAAGACTGTATTGGATGAAAGCTTCTCTGATTTAACACCTCTCTCTTATCCTTGATGATAAATCCCACTGTGCACCTGCCAGACAGGTGCAGTGAGTCACATCAACATACGGCAAGCTGCGAGAGTCACAGTGTGACTTCTGCGGGATCGATACCAATACAGTTCAGCATTCAGAATCAGCCTTAAGCCTAAAAAAGCTTGCTGTGTAATGCATGTCAAAGACTGAATTGTCTCCATCCAGCTCAGCAAACTCTTTAAAATACATCCAGTAAGGTTAGCGTCCTTTAGCCTGAAGCTACTGACACTGACAAAGTTTGCTAATGTATGATAGGTTGCTGCTAGTTTATCAGATTTCATTGGGGTTTTTTTTGCTTGAAATGGTCTGTGGAGTGGATTTTTTATTACAGGACCTGACCAATGAACTTAGACTTTCTGTAACCAAAACTTTAAAGGTCCAATATCTAATACTGACAGCTAGCGTTTAAATTGGTTACTGTAGTCCAAATTCCCCCTTCTTCCTCCACGCAGTTGCTAGTAGCCAAGGAGGACACGGAGGATTAAAAAAACATGGACTCTTCAAGAGAGGTAATGAGTGATAATGGGTGATATAATAGAGCAAGGGAGAAGTGATGGAGTGACGAGTACGACTCTAGAGTCAGAAACAAAGTGTCTCCCCTGTGTTTTCTGACCACGGTGGGAAATCTTTACCAGGAAACGCTTCGGTATTTTGTGTGTAATTCTGCTCCGCGGTCTGCTCTGGTCCCTGTGTATGTGTACTACTGTGTACAAAGTACCGTAGTATTGTGTGCAAAGCACCAGTCAATTTAAGTACACGCTTAATGGTCCCATGAAAAACGGATATTTTCATGAACTTCCGTCAACGAGTCAACTCTCAAGAATTCAGAACGAGACTTTTCTGTGAGCAAGACTTCGTTAGATGCAATAAAAAACAGAACGGATCGAGGGAAAGGGAAAGAAAAACCTTTTACTACTCCATAGGGTCCTTTCCATAATGTTGTCAGACCCTAAAGATAACAATTTGAGCCTTTCACTGGCAAAAACAGCTTTTTAAGTGGACGTACATTGATGGTTCATAATTGCCCCGTGTGATTACACTGCAGCCCGTTTCCCGGCTGCAGTGCTCTCGCTCAATGCTGGACCAATTTAAAAGAATATGTTGTCCCACATTAGTCACTTAGACACAGAAACATTGGAAAATAGGGTCCAGGTTGAAAACCAAAGTTTTGCCAAGTTGGATATATTTGAGGAAAAATCCAGATTTTCTAGTTTACTAGTCGTTACTACGACAACCTATAAGTTGATGACAAGGAACTACAAATCAGAAAATGTTCAATGCAGTAACTTGTCACGACTGTAGCAATAGTATGACCTACTGAGAATGGCTCCAGGAAGTTATCTTTAAAGCACGTTGAGAACAATACAAACAGCAGCAGAACGTATGACAATGCCTACTTGTCATTAAGTTCATATAGTGAGAGCTATTTATTCCCTTAAATGTGTCAACATAATCAGCGTATAAAGTTGACGCTGATTGTGTTTCATTAAAGGGAAGATGTAATTGGCAGTAATCACGCAGTAATCAAATCCAAATCACATTTTCCGAGCCTTTTGAGCCTCGACTCTGACTTTGATTTGGTGACGTGTGAATGTGTCTGGGGTCGCGGCGAGACGTCCAGTGACTGTCGCTGGATGATGTTTTATCGGTTTTCCAATGGCTCAATATCTTCAATTAACTCCAATTACACTTGTTTAAGGACAATTAACCATTAATCAACAGAGGGAGGTGGGTGGTAAATATTTACTTATTCATCATTACACATTTCTTGTTTTGCCCATGATTATTTTATGAGCCAGTTTTCTTATAACGTGTGCTCGTGTGCGCAGCATCCTAATTTAACGGGCTGGCGTCCCTGATTGCACATTCATCACAGATGTTAGACCATCGTCCCAAAAAGAGAACTGACTGAACTATTCAGGGGGTCAAATATACAGAGTGAGAGGGGTCGCCGCAAAAGCGTGAACACGAAGAAAAACTGGGGGAAAGCGAGTGAAGCGAGTGTGTATTTTTGAGTTCTGTGGGTTAATTCAGTGCCTTTCAGCTACAATTGCCGTGTCTAAACATCCATGAGCCGTAGAGGGATGGAGGGAGGGAGGGAGGGAGAGAGGGAGGGAGGGAGTGAGGGAGGGAGAGGCAGAGAACTGAGGGGCATGGATGGAGCAACAGCACAGCGCTCAGACACAAGAGGGAGAGCTGGGGAGGCAGCTGCTGTGTGAGCTATGAGCAGGTAGAGCGAGAACAGGCAACCGAGGGAGAGGTGGGGGGAGAGAGAGAGAGAGAAAGAGAGAGAGCAAAAGCAGAGGGAAAGGAGGGAGGGATGGAGTCTTGTCTCTTCACCTGAAGATTACTTTGTCTCACACTTCTCTCACCCTGAGCGCTAGAAGGAGCAGCGAGGAGGGAGCAGAGTTGATCAGGAGGTGCCAGCTCTCGCTCTCTCTGGTCTTTTTTTTTTTCCTCCTTTTTTCTTCTGTTGGGGGGATTGGGGGGGGGGGGGTCAGCTGGACTTCTCTGCGAAAAAACCCCGGTGATCAGCCTCCACTGGAAAGACTGAGAGATAGAAGCCGACGGCGCGTCAAGGAGAGAAGACTAAAAAAAGAAGTGAGAAAACTGCAGTCAATTGCGCTGGCCGCAAGGGAGGAGAAGTTTCACAAAAAATCTACTACTGAGACCTTTTAAAAAGGTAGGATTCTTTTTCAAATATATTTCTGTGCTAATATGCATTTGATAAAACCGCATCACCTAAACTGGTGAATGTGACCACTTGCATCTGGATTACTATAAAATCCCCATCATATATTCATTTGTTGCACATAATGACCAGAACAACCTGTTACAAAGGTAAGTCTTTAACTGCTCGAGAGGTCTTCTTCTGGCTGTGTGTGTGCTGCAATCGTGAATATCGTCTGCTGACTTTTGAGAAGTCGCCGCAATTTTCACTTGTTTAGTTTGACTGAGCCACATGGGGGGGGGGGGGTGACAACAAGGTGAAGTAGAATAGAGTGGTGATAAGAGGAAAAACAGAAAAAGCTGAGCGGAGAATGAAGAGAACAATCAGAAGAGAGCCAGGGAGAGGCAAAGAGATCCGTGGGAGAAACCGGGTGTTTGAGTGAACAGAGGGGAGGCAGAGAGAAAGAAATACATGAGTGTTAAGGAGAGTTGCACTGAGAAAGAAAGTAAAAGAGGGATAAGAGGAGGAGGAGGGATGGAGGACTGGAGTGCCGGGGGCTCGCTGGCAGCCAACTCAGTAACCAAGGCAGCTGACATGAGGGAGAGCCAACAGGGGACAGTGGGATTTCTATTTTTCACCCTTGCCGAGATACGCCGGGGCTCTGCCAAGTCCCCTGCCTCATCCCCCACGGATAAAGATTTCATTGGGCGGAGCTGTGACCGAATTCATTAAGCATCTACATGTACTCTCTCCTGGCCGCTCTTACTCTTATGTTCTCCCAAACTCCCTCTCCACTCGCACTCTCTGGCTGATACTCACTCTCCCACATCTGCTCCTCCCCTCTCGCTTTCATTACAGTCTCAAATGGCCCTATAACAGCCTTGATTCGTGTGTTTGTTGCATCAACAGTTGTATTTTGTAAAGCTTGGCGATGGCAGTGAATAATTAAAGACATAAGGTATGATTCTTGAGGGAGGATATCTATCAAAAGGGCTACTTTTGGAAAGACTGGCCCCAAACCCAAAGTTGATCAACCTTGGTGCACCAGCCTTTATGCAGCCGAGGGCCACGGGAGATTTCGTAGATGGAAACTTGCCGACTTTGCTAGCGTGCGGGAATTTGGGGAATTTTAGGCCAGAAAAGGGGTGTAAAATCAGGTTGACTTTTGCAGTTTTAATGTCAAACTGAAATTCTCTAAATACAGAAAAAAAAAGAATTACGTATTCGGTATTCTCATGCATTTCTTATTTAAAACTGCATTCCCTTTAGATGAACATGATGACATTAAAAGTGAGTAGTATAATAAATCATTTTATAATAACAGTGGATTACATGACTGTCTGTAGGTGAAACGGGTTACTCGTATAGTGACATAATCACCCCCTCAGCTTAATGGAGCTTTTTAGCGTTTTTTTTTTTTTTTTAGCCTCTGGTTTCAGTTTTGCGGCCTAGCTTTGCTGTTTTAGTCATTGATTTATTTTCCAGCAGCAGCAGGCAGTTGTTTCCATTGTCTGATAAACTGACTGAATGTTACCTGCCTGCACAGAATCCAATAATGTTCAATTTTAATGTTTTCTCACAGTTTTCTTAAAATAAGCACAGCTTATTTGAGGAGGTCATAGCGTTATAAGTTTTGGAGAAAGCTGGATATAAATGTTTTTGTATGTGTTCACTGGATATATTATAGTCTTTTCATACCTTTACAAGTCACCAACCCTTTAGGTAAAAAGCTGGTAAAAGGCTCCTTATTGTTTCCACGATGTGAGACACTTTGCTTGCGGTGAAATCAATAGCCCAGTAAAGTCTTAATTGAATGACTGCAGGGCCTGGAGCCTGATGGGGCTTTATGGGCTACCAGAAGGCGCCTTTGAGAGCATGCGGAATAACAAGGACTCTGCCGGCATTGTTGTGGTCTGGGAAACAACGTCACATCACTCAGCCAGGCCTGGCAGGCGTCAGCGGCAAAGAGAGTGCGTTAGCGCTTGTACACCTGCCATTATGCTTGAGCTGAGGCCAGTGTCATCTTACCTCTAATTAGCCTTTGTTCCTTTGAAACCCTTTTTTTGGCTCATGTGATCATTATGCAGCACATTTTCCCCGTGATATGTGACACCAGGGAGTGGTAGCGTAGATGTCATCATGGTGATCCAAGACGGAAAAGCACCCTCAGGGCAGAAAGATAGTTGACAGGAAATGGACAAATGTCAAAACGAGATGTATGTTTTCTGTACACGAAACACCCTCGTAGTGTTTTGTAGCAGAGCGAATCCTTTTGTTGGAGCTGGAACTCATCTGCCAGAGCTGTTGATGGATTGACTGACCCCGGGGCTATTGAAGACAAAATGCTAAATGCATACTTTTGGTCACGCTGCACAATGTCACCCATCATTTTGTTAGCCAGTTTGTCCACAATGGAAAGCGTGCAGATCTTTAATCAATTAGTAAGTAGAAATTGTAAACTGAATAAGTATTCTTTTCAACTGAAATGAATGGGAGTCTTGATCATTTTGAGGAGTGACCAGTACAAACCAAGAAAGCCAAATATATTTGTTTTACTGATATACAATTCTTGTTTCGGCCTTGTTTTTTTCTTATTAATGGGAAGTAATGGGTAGTACATGAGGACATTTCAATATAAGCTTTCTCAGAAAAGCTGTCCTTTCATATATTAATATCCAATTCCTGCAAGTTTACAAAACCATTCATCAAATACATACCAAACATTCCCAATTTAAGACCTTTTTCGTCTGAAATTGTCACATGTTTATAAAATGAATACGACCTCTCATTGTGTCAATGGCGTTCACACACTGAGTCCGAAACTTTGTCTGTCAAAGTTTTCCAAACATGTTCGATTTTCTGCTGGGAATCGGGGATGGTACTGATTGCAAAACAAAGGATGTACAAAAAATAAGACCGCTTTAGGCAGCTTAACGATAGCTTCTTCTTAATGTCATTCATTCATTAGCCCCGTTTGGGCCTAGTGCTATCCATTTCACCCACGTAATTAATTCAGTTGTTAGCAGGCTTTGACTTTCAATGGGATGCAGCTCTGGCCACTGGTTAATCCATTTAGTATCGTATTGCGAATTAATAATGAATGAATAATAACACATCGGACTCAGTGTGCAGGGTTTCTGTACGTAACAATTTTTATCGAATGACGTATTAAGCACATACGAAAAATACAGACTTGGTGTGCAAAGGCCTTCTAAATGGTTAAAGACACTTAACAGTTTTAGCGAAATATGTCTGCAATTTAACTTGCAGTATCTCTTAACAAAAAAAGCACAACCAGCATTTTTCCAGAAGCATTTGTTTAGCAATAAGTTAAAGAAGAGGCACACGGTGGACAAATGGACTGTGGCAGCTAAAAATACAACTGTAATTTAAACTGTCAGTACCAACACTTCCACCTTAAAGAACACCTACAGCAAGTAATAAGACCATTCCCCGTGAGTTTTTTTTTTAACACAAGCAACATCTCCCCTGTTCTCCCCCAGTGTATACAGTACAATAATTGGGTGTAATTCATACGTGTGCACAGGCCAATGATTGTGTGTTAGTCGGAGCAACTTCCTCAATTCCAGAGCCTGATCCAGAAGATGCAGGTTTTCTTTTTATTAGGCTGCTCCTGCAACCTCAGACAGTGAAGTATTCCATCCCCTCTTGGGTTGAAGAAAGCAATCATGTTTTGACTTCATTTTTTTTGTAACCAGGACTTTGTGACTCTCGGGCAATGGATTCATTCAAAATGAGAGTTGCTTAGAGTAATAGACAGAAACACCTCATCTCTGAAATTAATTTGAATTGATTCTCCCTGGTCCTTTTCCCCCCTCCTGCTCTGACAAGGTTTTGAGAAGGAAATTTCAAACGTTCAAGGCCACATGTAAAAATCTATTTCTTAATGAAGCATATCTGAGAGATGAGCTGTCTGTCTCAGTAGTCCTCACTGTGGACAGGAGAGCTGCATATACCAAACGTGCTTTAACTGTTGCATGGTAACTAACACGCTGTAGAGCTCATTAGTTTCCACTAACCAATTGGGATCCCTATACAAAAAAAAACACTCTGCCTAAGTTTATTCATTTCCCATCCACAAACGATGATTGCCATGATTTGTACTTACACTTTTCATTTTAATGATCAAGATGACAAATCAAAATCACCAATAAACCACATCTGAATGACAGAGGTTAAAGACACTGATGCCATCTGGTTTGCTGATGCCATCCGACATGCAGAAACGTCACTGTCCAAAGAAGAACAATAGCATGGCCACAGCTGTGGTTCATGACAAGACACAAACATACATGTTAGCACTACACGCCAGTTCAAACAATGGACAGTTAAACAGAGCTGCCAAAACTGGTATCAAACTGGAACTTGTACAAAGCTTCATTTTGCATTCAGATACAAGTCAGCTAGCAAGCTAATGGCATGTAGCTAATGTGTTGTCTTGAATATTCTAGCCCCAATGGTTCCCGAACTTTTTCACGTAAAGGACCCTGAAACTGACACCACATAGACCACGGACCCCCATATAATAACATTTCCTCCCAGCGTACGCCACCTTATAGGTTATTTGCTTTTAGATGTTTTACTACTTTAAGTGTATGAAATCCACGACCAAAATAGTCATGAATTATGTCATTGCGTTACTTATGGATGGAATTATAGTGACGATTATAGTGAAAAACGAATTCCCATTTTGCTGGGGACCCCTTGGAACACCCTCAAGGACCCCTGGCAGTCCGGCAGCTCCCCCCCCTGGAAACCCCTTTTTTTCAAAAACCCCCTGGACCACTCTGCGGAAACTGTACTGCTGACGATTACTCCTCAAATGGACTATCTCTGCTACCCTCACTTTGCAAACTAAAAGCAGAATCTCAGTTATTTTCAATTTCAAAAGGGTATAGTCAACTTAGAGCGACATTAGATAGAATACAAACAAGTGAGTGCGTGCCTCACAGCAACGTAAAGTGTAAAGGCGGGGAAACGACGACAGTGGGTAGAGATGACCTGTGATGGTGTAGCATCAATACTATGTCTGTGAATGAATTGGAAAATAAATACTTTAACAGAAGGTTTCACATCAGCTGCAGCCATCTTGGGTGTTTTTGAAAATGCCTTAACGGCACTCTTCTTTACTAAACCAGTTTTATGTTTGCTTGTTTCCTCATCACGTAGCATATTTTGCATGAAATGTAAAGTGCCACAAGTTTACAGTCATTGTCTGAAACCCACCCCCATTGGTGTCAGTAAAAAAAATATCTGTTAAGGCCAAACCTTAAGTCCCATGAGCTGCAGTTCTGACTGTGGCCACTACTGCAAAATCGGCTGTCCCCCTTACTGAAAGGTCACCAGCTTAATTCACACAACAGCACATGTGCTCACCGTCAACCTGTTCAAACATCCTACCAACACATTTATCACACTCTGGATTATAGCAACAAGAAAAACCCTTAAATATAAGTGCAAACTATGGTCCGTAATAAGATCAAAACCAAACATCCCCTATTTAATTTAAAAAAATCCATCTCTCAGGCATAGGCGAAATAGAAACAGCTAATGGACCTTCAGCAAAAGCCAAAAATAATCATCACATTACATAGGAATACAGTGTGACCTTGGTCCTGGCAGACAGTGATTACGTTTTATTGGCCCAAAAGAAGGAGCCCAATACTCACCAATGTACTCTGGCTGAATAAAATGGAGCGTGGTGGGGAATGAATTATAGTCTCTGGAGTCTGTGAGCTCCAGTCAACTTTTTCTCTCATATAGCAATAGTAGGGATGAAACGCTATAAATCTTACCCAGAGATCCATTAGGTTTCTGTACTCTGCAGCACACAGTATACGGCTACTCTCTCTTTTTCTCACTCTGTCCACGGCTCTTTGGATCAGCCCTGACAGTAAAATAATGTGTCATGGTAATTCATGTTATTCAGTATTTTGTATGTGCATTTATGCATTTTCGAGAACATACAGTATCTGTCTCTGTAGTATGTTGTGTGTTTAACTCAAAGAAACCACTGAATTACTAGAAATCACATAGAGAAGGCATCTCTCTGTCAAGCCCACAAAAGAGGTCTTCAAGGGTCCAAGATCTTGGACCTGATCTACAGTAAATCCCAAACCCAATGTACGCAAGTTACAACAGAGACAATCTGAAAGGGATCCAAGAGACAGTCACACAGCATCCCCCCCCTCAACGTGCTCAACTAAACATTTTCTTCACGGTTAAAGACGTGTTGTCTAAACTTGTTGGTCCTGCCATCGATTTACAGGCAAGCCAAAGTGTTTCTTGCACGTTTGTTTAGCGTCAAAAATATGTGGCCGTTTGGCTCGGTTGGTGGAGGAGGCGCACATGTGCAGAGGTTTGTTCCTCGATGCGGAGGGTTTGGGGTTCGGGTCCGACCTATGATGGTTTTCCTGTGTGTCTTCCCCCCTCTCTCTCCCCTTTCATATCTCTCTGCTTTCCTGTCCAGTAAAGGTGGAGATGCCCAGAAAAAAAATTAGACTGAATTGGAATAAACTTGAACCAGCACGATTCTGATAGCTTTAATTCTGCATGAACCTTATGGGCCGGACCGGACAAGCTGTATTTCTCAAAATTTTACTTTAATGGCATAGTGCAATCAAAAGCTATGGTCGCTCTTGTGAAATAGGCCATGCCTGCTTGGGTTTGGTGGTAAAAAGGTTTTGCCAAAAATTTTAAATTGCGGTAAATCTGTTGTGCGGAAATTGGCATGGCCTGTAATGATGCATTTGTTCTGATCACTGTGTGTGTTGGTGTGTGTATGCGTATTTCTTTGTCCGTAACCTCTAAAGACATGGGTGTGCGGGGGGATGGGGTGTGTGTGTGTTTGCATCAGCCAAGATTGCTCATGAAATATGACCCCTGGAAAAGTTTCCTGTCCGCATTCTCCTCCCTTGAACTCCAATCCATTATCTCCAGGTATCAAATCCATCCCAACAGGTGTAGTAGTGTGTTAAATTATATGGGCCTGTGGCAGCCTGCCACAGACACCGGGATGAAAGAGAAGCACAAGATCAGGTGCAGAGTGCTGGCTCTGCTTATACACACACACACAAACACACATATACCAGCATAGCTTACACATTTCACAGGGGCCCCATACTGCAGTTATCGCCCGCATCATCGGCAGCTGCGAGGGAAGTGAGAGTGTCACGCCATGACAGTCATCTGATTGAAGTTTAAGGGATTTTTTTTCCTATCTTGGAGGAGATGTGACTCAAATTTCGAAGACATATTGTAAGATACAGTTTGCTCTCTGATTGGCTGGAAAGCTTTTATCTGAGCTTCACTCTGAAACATCATTTTTTTCCTCCATATCGTGAAGCATCTGATCGATAGCGCGAGAGTCATGTAGCCAAAGGAGACAAAGTCAGGAAAGAGAAGTCTCTCATCTGTTTCTTTCCTGCTGTTTGCTGAGACATGTAAGAATTGTTAGTTGTTTGAGGGAAAAGAATACATCTTTACACTACACTTTTTGCCTCGCAGTACTGGAAATGAAATAGTTTGGATTCATCCACTCCTGTCAAACTCTACGACACCATGATAAAAATGATCCTTACTCAAACAAGACAAACAAATTCTGTAAAATTGCTGAATTTATATTCTAAAAAAATGTCTTTCAAAGCAGCTATAATCAATATTTTTATATTAGTAATGGATCAAATGACAACATTTTATGTAAAGGGGGCGCTGGCAATGATGCAGTCACAGAAAATTATCATCAGATTCTGTAGGAGCTTTATAGCTTCTTTAAGCTCAGTGTTTTATCACCGCTCTAATAGCATTGCTTTCGTATGCCGTTTTCAGCTAAAAATCTCAAAAAAACCCACTGTACATTACTTTCCAGCACTTAAAAGACAACGAGACAGACAAAATTAGCGACAAGCTGGTGAACAAAGTGTAGTAAAGTGGAGCATTTAGCAGCTAAAGAGACAACCAAGTCCCTCATAAGATGGTGGAGACCCAAAATGAGCTAAAAGGAGAGTAATGAATGTTCTACGTGCTACATGTCCACTGGATGTGTAAACGTTCAACTGTTTTGATAACACGTTTGCCATATCAATATTATAAAAAGGTGTCAATCTTGTGTTTACAACTTGTTAAACTGTCCCCAAGTGGCTAAACAAAATCTGTTAATACAAGCTTAAGAACATAAAACATGTTTGGTTATTCCTTTTTGGTCACATTCTTTATATAAAGTTTGATATTATTATTCATATTGTAAGCAGTTGGCATGGATTTAAAAATCCTCTCTAAACTTAAAATTGTCTCAGTCACACTATTTTGGTTTTATTAAACATTTAATTTACTTGTGGATAAGAAATGAAAATGTACAATGATTCAGAGTTTAACACATTAGATTGGTTATAAGTTAGATGAATATCAAGCTTAACAAATGAATGCATGAAACATTAAATCCAAATTTGCGTCAAATATTAACTTGCTCTGCCAAAGCTGAATTTGTGGTGTTAATTTGCAGGGAATTAAGCTTCAAAATATGATTTATGATGAAATTACTTGTGAGAACATTATATTTTCTTGCAGTTGAATGATGTTGCCGAGCCCCAGTGAAAGAGCTCCAGTCAGAAATGTATTTGTTCACGCTGAGCAAAGTCCTTCGTGTTCATGCATGCAGTTTGATGGGGCCGACATCACCGACGCCTTGTTGCAGTGATGGGTGGGAGTGCCGGGGCGGGGCGTCTGCCATACACCCCCTCTACACACAAACAGAGATGAGTCGTTTGATCTCACTCAGAAGCGATCTCCCCCTCAACAGCAGTCATAACCCCCCTGAAAACACACACTTCTACACCCGTCCTCCCTCACATCCCTCTGCCTGGCATCATTATACTTCCCTTTGAAATCACATTACCTGTATCCTCTTTTTCAGCTGAGGAGTGTATATAGTAGTAGATGAGACAGAATGGGAGATGTAGAGGAGGACAGAAGTGAGGAAATAACCACAGTAGGAGTTCAGTGTCAGCCGTCTACAGGAATTCCCAGTCCGATGGGAGGATCAGTTCTTTTTCCTACTGTATTCATGGTTTCGAATGTCTCCCGAGGGATTTGTGTGTCTCCTGTAGTAGCCATAAAATCAAACTCGTGGAAAAATGTTAAGCAGAACCTGTTACCATTTCCCAGCAAGCGTGGTTGTGATCGTTTGCAAGTCAATAGATGTCTAGATGCGCAAGTTAAAGGTTTTTAGACATCTGGATAGCCTAAAATAATTATTTGAGAGACTTGAGGTAGCAGAACAACCTGTAATCATAACATAAAATCATCTTATAAATTGGACATGCTAGCTAACAGTTGCTCCTTAAGCACATCCAGGAGCTTTACAACATTTGGAGCAACATTAGTATTCATTTGGAGTCTTTGAGCTCCGTTTTTGGTCTCCACCAATGTCTGAGGGATATAATATAAACTTAGCACAAAAAGTAAGGAAATGTGTGTTTGGTAGATTATTTCTCTGTGGTAACAATGCTTTTTGGCAATAAATCTTATACCGTTGGAAAGCCTGTTTAGTTCCCTTTCAAACTGTGCCCCATTTCTAAGGAACATGCATTTGTGGGATGAGTAGCAGCGCTGAGTATGTGGGTTGCGCCCATGAAAAATTTGCCAAATCTTCTCTGCCAATGCCAAACAGCTTATTCTGCCATTGACTCGTTTCAAAGGGATTGACAGTGGGTTTATCTTAGTTTTTTTGCAGAAAACACCTGCCTGCTGCAACAGGGTTGATGAGAGAAAGCAAAACAATGAGCTAAAATGCTGAAAGTCTTCTTATGTAGAAAACTGCTGATTCTGTGATAATTCTTTGTGGGTTTCTTCCCATGAACTGTATATGAAGATGGACGACACATCTCCACTACCTCCCACTGTACAAAAGTGAAGCCAAAATATCCCACCCGCCTGCCCAAACGCGAGTCAATCACAGCTGTCAATTGTGACGTTTCACTCCGTTTTTAGAGCATTTAATAATTAAAAAACCATGAACAACAAACATCAGGGGTGTTCAGAACTACCTAAAATTACAGAAACCATAGTTTGGCCGATGTCCCATCTGCTAACATGGTGGGGGCTGGGTTTATGCCCTATACTGCAGCCAGCCACCAGGGGGCAATCCAGATGTTTGGCTTCACTTTTGGGGAACTGTCAAGCCACCCATCTTTATATACAGTCTACCGTAGGTCCAAAATATTTTGCGAAAATGTGATCTTGTAAAAACGGAATATGCTGCTGTAGTAGCCCAGTTTTAACATTTAGACTTTCTTTGACCCACAAATTACCAAATCACTGCTTACTGATTTTGTTTCATATCCAAGAGTACAGCTTCCAAAAAAATTATTTGTATGAATATATCATTGCTAGATAATGGAGAAATGCCAGTCGGGGACACACAACGGTTTGGCTTCCCTTTTTCAGTACTTCAGTGCCAAGCTCTCGTGGTCATATGTTTGAATAAGTGCCTGTCTTGTACAACAACCTAGCTCGCCTTGTCAAGTGGGCCCTCGGATCCATGTTTGCAGTCACTTCAATTCTTAAATCCTACCTTTAAATATTTGAAGAGCCCGACATGAATTAAGAACAAGGAGAGGAGAGGCTGCACAGCGCACATAGGCCTACAAGAATAGGAATGCATTCATAATTCATGCGCCTCAGTTCCCTCTTGATTTTTTTCAAGGCCAATGAGCATAGTGAGCTAAATTAACTTGTTTTACACATTTAACATGTGACAGGAATGCAAATTGTTGGTTCCCAAGTTGGGAATACAAGGATTTGATGATTATTTAAAGGGAAATGACACATTTTCTTTGCCGAAGCATTCCAGGTGTGACGTTTACATGTAGCGCTTTCATTTTCCAGGTGAACTCAATTCCTCTCCTACTGGCTCGTGTATGTCAACTTCAGTTTGTCATTTTTGACATTTCCTAGAATATGTTTTTTTAAAAAAGGGGGGCAGACAGCATGCTGTACGCAGCTGTGGGTTACATGCAGGCTACAGTCCAGAAAATGTTGAGGTCATATGGCATCATGGTCTACTGAACCCGTTGTTTAAGAAATTGGTCTGACTTACAATGGATTTGTCTCTGTTTGATTGTTCAGTTGGCTGAAAATGTTGCTATCAGACGTTACTGCGGTTGGGAGAATTTTATGGATCACCTCATCACGAATGAATATACCGCCAAACAATAAGAGATAGATGTTCAGCAGGGAGGTTTAAGTGTTTTAGGATGGACTCTCTGTGTAGATGGCAACATGTTAACATGTTATTTTATAAGATTAGATATATATTGAGACGCGAGCTTGTGACCGGGAGGTCGTCAGTTTAATCCCCAGACCGACAGGATAAAATCTGGGTGGGGAAAATGAAAGAACAGCGCTTGTCCCTCCCTCATTACCACCACTGAGGTGCCCTTGAGCAAGGCCATTAACCCCAACTGCTCCAGTGGAGCTGCTCAGTGGCCAGCAGATCAGACTGTGGTTGTACTGGGCAGCTTCCAGGTATGAATGTGTAACTGTGTGAATGTGATCAGGGCGTTCCTGCAAAAGAGAGGGTGCCTCTCAGTGAACCTTCTCTGAATAAATAAAGGTTAAAAAAATAATAATAATAATCTAAGAAATCATTGCAGGCAGACAGTCGACTGTGGGTTTGTAGTTTAACATTCTGAACAACACTTCAACAAAACACTGAATCTCTTCCTGCACACTCTCTGGTGGGCAAACCAACCAAAAACAGAAAAATAATAATAATAATGTTCCTTTTCGTTTGTTTTGTAATGGGAATTGGAAGCACTTCAAACCTTCATGTTTTATTTGCTTAGTGAAAACTCCAATCTGTCATTTCAACACTGACAGCTTCACACATTTGGCGTTGCCGGGTGGATTTTTTTTTTTATGGCTGAATGTTTATTAGAGCAACTGAAGTAAATTACTTCTCTTTAGGAAAGCGCTACAGCGCCGTTTATTCCTTGCTCCTACAATTACACAGCTCCAAATAGTGCAATTTAACAACATGCGCTGCACTTTTTCTCTTTATTACGGTTTTAAAATCTTAATTTACAACTTTATGAGCAGCTTTGTCTTGTACGGAAGTCAGTTATGGATGATTAGTATTCAAACACAAGAGTAAGAGAGAGAGTGTGTGGTTCTGTTTGTAGACAATGCGTGTAAATGTGCCAAGCTGGAGGCAAAAAAGCCAGAACATTGATATGGTGTGAGTAAGAAAGACAGAGACAGACGTATGTAAACAAAGCAGGCAGAGGAAAAGCGAAGTGGAAGCCTGCTGAGTGTTGGACTGTGGATTTGTCTCCTCAGCTGCTGGCTAAGTCTGTCATCTGTTCACTGGTTGAATCAACATCTGGCGAAACCTGCAAGAACGCACGCTCTCTCAGCCACCGACGAGGAGGCAGTGAGGGAGAGGGAGAAGCTTACACACTCGACTGGGTGTCACAGTTGTAATATACACAGAGAGAGAACGCCGAGTGCAGCATGCAGCATTTTCAGTACGTCTGTAGTCAATTCTGCTGGAAGTAATGCATTAGAAAGCACTGTAATCGCATTACTGTTTCCTGTGAGGGAGTCAAGCGGGATAACAAAGGTCTACTTTTAGTCATCACATTTCCTGATCTTGATCTTATCAACAGGTTATATTACATACACAGTAATATAAATAATTCTAAAGTATCATACCTATTACAGTCTTATGCCTTTAGTTTGCCTTACTTCTGTTCCTGCATTACAACAAAGAGAGCTCAGAGGTAGAGGATGCATGCAGGAAAGATGAGAGGCAGTGAGATGAGGGAGAGATCGGACCTGATAGAGGAAGAAGAAGAAACTCCTAATGGCCAGAAGAACTGATTTTGTTCTGCTTATTGTCACCTGGCAAAGCTCAGTAGACATTTTCTAGGGGTTAGGGGTGTGGTGAGTGGACCTAAACTACTCCAAGCAACCTAGGGTCAAACCAAAACGCTGGTGTTAACGTGCTGCTACAGGTGCTAGTTCGAAGATGAAATGTCATCAAGGAAGTCCAGTTTAAGTAAAACATCCATGACTTTAAAGGCTAATTAAAACACCAAAACTCTTAGCAGTGGTTTATAATACAACGAAGAAGAATTGTACAGCTCCTGGCAACAACCATTTTATCCTCACTCTTGACAATTGTGAGGTAAACTGTACAATTACAACACATTCTGACTCAAAACTCATCGACAGCTTGGTCAGTAGCCTTCAGCGTCTGATACCTATGCGCCCTTTAGCTTTAGCAACTAGCAACCAAAGGCCTCTGTGCAGGAACCACCGCTGGTCTGCTTTCACACTTAAAAAGGTACACACAGTGTTTTCGTCATCAAGATGCCAACAATATTAACATAAAAACCATGTTGGGTCATGCAGGATTTACACACTTACATTTTCTTCCAGTAGTAGTATGTATTGCACTTTTAATTACTGCTATTGCCCAATGCCACTTACATTAAATGCATTCAAATCCAGGGATAAGAGTGGGAACAGGGAAACACATGTATAGTATGAGAGCTACATCATAAGTTTAATCAGATTGAATTTTGACCCATAAAACCAGATTCTCAAATGTCAATCCAGTTCGAAAAGGAAGGTGGGATTAACCTCGATCAGGAAGTATTGGTTGATTGCAGGGCTGTAGTCAAGTCCACCTTTGTCGACTCCAAGACAAGTCCAAGACCAGGACTAGTCGAGACCGAGTCAAGACAGAGTCCAAAGAGGTTCAAGTCCAAGTCAAGACCGAGTCCAAATGAGAGACAGTCAATACTGACACAGAAAAAAAAGAATCCTCTTCAAGTCCACTAACTTACCTGTTCATACATTAGGTTTTGTGAGAGACAGTATATCTTCTATTAGGATGATAAATTTGCATTATAATTTGTAATAATCAAAAAGGAAGTGCAGAGTAACATTATAGGATCGAAGTAAGCCATATTATATTTCATTCAGTTCATAGTACAAAGTGCTCGCTGACATTGGGCCCTATCTTGCACTCAATTGCAAGATGCGCAATTGCCTTTGTACACCGACGCATGCATCATTCCTATTTTGCACCCGACGCACAGCGGACTTTTCCCTCCACAGACGCACGTCGGTAAATTAGGGAATGTATTTGCGCTCCCGGGGGCGGTTCAGCGAAAAGAGGAGGCGTGTTCCGGCGCAAACGTCCCCTGGTGCTATTTTGCAGTTTCAGAAAACAATTCCGCCACTGACCAGGAAAAACCTGGTCTAAAGTCAGTAGCGCGTTATTCAGATTCTATTTTAGGGGCGCATGCTTGGCCATAATGTAGCCTGTGCACAACGCGCATACACTTCTCTCATCTAAACGGACGCAGCAGTTCCCATTTTTGCAAACCATACATAATTACAAAGAAGAATAATACTGAAAATGCGCTTCAGGTGTTTGGATAGATCAGGAGGCACTTTACAGTACAGTCCTCAAAAAGTCGCAGCATTCTTTGTGGCTTGTTGTGTTTTACACAACATTTCCATGAATCATGGATGTGTTGATGACATAAATGAGGAAATATTATAGGAATTAAGGAGTACTACGGTGGGATTGGACACTCCGGCGGAATCTGGTCCAAGAGTGGCAATGCGCGATGCGCTCCTGATGGAGCGGGTGGACGGAGATGGAGTTGGGGGAGGAGGAAAGGGCACAACAGGAGCAGGTGGTGAGTTTGGAGCCCCACGCTCCATGGCTGCAGCAATCCTCTCCAGACTTGAGGAGATGAGCCCGGAAGGCCGCAGCAACATCGCCACCCGGTCAAGACGGGCATTTATTACTTTGCCGCATCCCGGACAGCTCCCGCTGGTGTGCGCCAGGCAAATCCGCCGTCAAAATAGCAATCCGCCATGGATTGCTATTAAAGGGAATAAGAGATGACACTCCAATTGGTTATTTTCACGTTACGATGCAGCCAGGCGTATACCAGGTGACTAATCTCGATGCCTGTTCTAGATGGATTTTGAATTAAACTAATTACTTTAGAAGAAAAGCATATGGTGCTGGACTAGGTCGAGACCAACTAGAATATTTGGAGAGTCCAATGGCCGAGTCCGAGTCTAAATACCAACGAGTCCGAGACAAAAGAAAAGCGTCTCGAGTCAGAGTCCGGACTCAAGTACTACAGCCCTGGTTGATTTCAGTACTGCATGTGTCACTATCAAGCATGTATGGTTATTCAGATGCATACTTATATACTAATATTGTAACTCAGCAATAGATGTAAAAAGATAAGGATTAAGCTTAAAGCTAGTTAATTAGAATTTTTAGTCTCACTGGCAGGAGGTTGATTACAGAAGGGGATGAATTTTACACTTTCGGCCATAACAGCAGCAGTTAGAACTGCATGGGTAGCATAAAATGTGAACAAAAGATCGCTATGTTCAGAAACTTAATCTTCATACTGTAACTCTAGAGAAGGGATCCCACAGTGCCCCCAACACGGTTTGAAAAGTGGTGTTGTAAAGAGCACGGCAGAAACACAACAGCTATGGCATCATACCACCAAAGATGGCGCCAAAGTTAAATCTCAAATCGCACTACAGGCTGTAGGTGGTGCCAGAGGAGCTCGATTTTTTTATATTACATAATTCATGTAGTACTACTGGATCATAGGGTCAGTTTCAGCAAATATGACAGAAAGTTACTTTTATAAGACTTACCAACTGCATCTTTAAATAAATAAAAAATTCACAGATTACCAATTTAAATGAGTGTGCAGACAGTGTTTCAGTCAGCCTTCACAGGACATCCTCAATGCATCAAGCTGTCGTTCTATTTCTGGGCCGTGGGAGAGAGAGAGACAGAGAGAGAGACGTCCTGGATCAGTGCTTGTTCAGGCTCGCTTTATGGGAGACCTCCTCCTCTTGCAGTTCAAGTCAATTGTCAACTTGATTTATGGAGACGTGAGCTATCTCAAGACTGGCTACTCAATCTTCCCCCTGACGAATTGGTACCATCGGCTCATGTAACGGTCATTTGTTTTCTTCAGCGGCCAATTTTATATCCAAGCTAACAAATTAAACCTGCCATGTTTTTGAGGAAGCTATATTTTTCCTCCCTTCCTCCTTTTTTCCATGTCTGACCTGCTCGACAATTACCGTAGATGTGAGATTGACACGGAGGAATGAACTTCACAGAACAGTTTGGCACATGGCAGTTTTTTTCCCCCCCCTCGTCCAAGGCTCGGATATGAGTAATGTCCAGGATTTTGATGGAGGTATAGTGTCGTAACATTTAATGGTTGGGAATTTAGTTTGAGATGACACGTTCTCGAGTCTCGCGTCTCTCAAAGACACGCACCACTTATTGTCCCAATCACGTCGTATAGCTCACCAACACCAATACAAACTTGATTAATGTGGCTGACTTTTATGGGCTGGATAAAAGGCTCTGCATATTACCCAGGCAATTATAATACCCCAGGAAACTCTTGGAAAAAAAAACAATGGAAAAGCTCATGCAATCAACATAAGCGGTGGTAACTTTCAAAGTTTGGCTATTTAAGTTTTCAATTGACTCCTCTCCACCACCACTAAAAAGAAAATTAGGGTCCAATGAGCAATAAGCCATATCTTTACCCAGTAACATTGCTGCCCTGCTCTGCCCTGACCTGCCTGCAGATTATGGGAAAATTAACTGCCGGTGGCAAGGTGGCTGAAAGGTTGGAGAAAACAGAAAAGGCAGCAGGTTTGACCCACGCAGCGGCTAGTACGTCCATCTGCAGTCTGTAAAAGTGGAGACGATCAAAACACTGTCTCCAAATTATTAGTCTGGCTTTGCCAGAACCTTCCTCCACAGCCCTGCAAAGGAAGGTCTTGCTATTCCACACAGCATTCCGGGATGGGAGAAAAACGTGCTCTGGTATATTGTCTTTAAACCAATCATAATCGTCTCAGGCGGCGCTAAGCTCCGGGAAAATCCACGGTGCCTCTGCAAAATAGCCTCGGGAAGGAACTTGTTTTGGTGGAACACGTGTACGTTTAAAAGTTGTTTTAGTCGTGCAACAGAAAACTCAGATTCAACAGATAACTTAGCTAGCTGTCTGGATTTACCCTGCAGAGATCTGAGGAGCAGTTAACCAGAGTCCTCATAAATCCACCGGAGTTTAGAATTCCAACACAAACAAAACTGAAGGAGCGGACATCCACCTGAAAAGAGAATTTTCCAACCGCAACGGATCACGGAAGTGGAACGTCATGGATATAGACTACCGAATCATAGACCTTATAAAAATACGTGGACGTAGCCACCGTGACGTCATCCGTTGGTTCGTGGACTACAGTTTTGAAGCCTCGAGTTTGGCATTTCGGCCGTTGCCAGACGTGACCATATTTGGACGAGAGGGTAAAGCTAGGAAGGAGCGATGGGCAGATTTGACCGAGAACCCGAGGACACGGCCGTGGTAGCGACATGCAAATCATACCCTGCTTTATCATCTATTTTACTCTAAATGGGACCATCATTTACAAAATTAACAGTATGCTGTATTGAAGAAGACTTCAAACTAGCAATTGAGACAATAAACCCATTAGATACTTATTTACAAGGTAATAAATCAAGTGAAAAGTAGGGTCATTTTCTGTTAGACTTATATATAATCTGACTTCTTTTTGCAACCAGTGGAGTCAGCCCCTGCTGGCCATCAGTGTTGGGAGTAACGCGTTACAAAAGTAACAATTACAGTAAAGTATTCCTTTTTGCTGTAACGCTGTAATATAACGCATTACTAGTTACGTTTCGGTAATATTATACCCGTTACAATCTCAGTAACGCGAGTTACAATGCATTTTAACTCGACATTTAGTGGAGTTTGTTTTTTTTAAGAATTCACCAACACTGCAAAACATTTCGGCATAGAAAAAAAAAATAGAAAAAAAAAAGTGATTTCTGCTGGAATTCGGTGGTTGAGATGACTGCAGAGACTGATGCATTTGTGAGACGTTATTTTGACGAGTTATTACGCTGCGTTGAAGCAAGGTGTCCTGTCGCTGTCCCCGTGGTCAGAGCCAGAACCAGAGACGGTACGTGACAACATCTGTGTCCCAACAGGTGACGGTACGTAAGCACGGACAGCCGTGTGACCGAGCAGCTGACAGATATAAACATGTCGGGAATTAATGTTTAGGCTTGCTTCATGTAATATCATTAGCCTACATTTTATCAGCAGTGGAAAGTAACTACACCGTAGGTTACTTCAATACAATTGTAAGGTACTTTTAAGTTAGTATTTTCATTTTTTTCCTACTTTGTACTACCACAATCAAGTCAAGTAGGCCTATTGTACATTTTACTTCACTATTTATTTTATAGCTTTAGTATTCACATTCATTATACAAAATATTATGAATAAACTATGTGTTGAAGTGGATAAAGATAAGACTTTATTGATCCCATGGTGAAATTCACAAGCTACCTGGCCAAGTCATAGCCTACTTCTGCGTTATTTTGTTGAAAGTAACTCAAAAGAAACGCAAAACGAGTGAAAAGCATTTCAGAGACAAGTAATATTGTAATATAACTAATTACTTTCAATTGACAGTAACTAGTAATCTATAATGTATTACATTTTGGAAGTAACTTGCCCAACGCTGCTGCCCTGGTCCTACCAGACTCATTTCATTTGTTCAGAGAGTCTGGCCTCTCTCCATTGACAAGTGTTAACTTCCTTGAAGGCGGGTACTCTGTTGAAGTTTAAAACTATTGGATCTGCCCAGAGCCACTCTGGATCTGCCATAACCAATCGCTAACTTTTGGTCATGACGTCGGCTTAGCATCGCTAGCGTTCATCTACACTAACTCCTTCACCACTAACGGAAAAAAAACAATTAACTTTTCCCGAACCCCGTGGGGAGGAGGGCCACAACATCATGGCCACCAACAAAACTCAGCAAAGGTTGTTCTTGCTCAGGCTTTAACTTCTGGATATTCAGCAGCCTTGCCACAACGGACCGAATGGCTTCACTAGCATCTTTCTCCGCCGCCATTACGGAACTACAACTCTAGCGCACGGCCTCAACATCATCGTTCTCAGCCACTCCCTCTGTTTGCTGATTGGACCGGTCAAGATTTGACTAAGAATACCAAGAATATACCGCAAACTCAGACGTAGTACTGAAATAAAATTGAGAATTGAGTATGTAGCAGGGCGGAGCCAGGCTAAACACTGCTGGCCATTAGAAAATAATTGCTTGGCTTCACATTTCAAGACCAGATGTTGCCACTTGGTCCAATTGTCGTCAGCATCCTTAAGATGTCAGCACAGCTTTAAGTTTGTAATGCAGATCCTCGTCAACAACTTGAAGTGTTCTTTGAATGTTATCCAGGGAGAATTATAGACAGTTCAATGTGATTTCATAGGAGGATCATTTTTAATTTTTAATAGTCTACAGCAACACTACCGGCTCTGTAATGTCATCATGCTAGTGGGGCTAAACAAACAACAACAACTAGCAAACATCTAGCATCCACAAACAAACTGTCACAGAAAGACGATTGAAAAGTAATCCCACTGTTCATGACTCGGAATTTAATATGCTTTTATCCTCCAGCGAATATCGTCAAGTTGAAACAACAAAATGTTAATTGTCAAAATTCCTCATTATTTGTTATTTTTCCTTTGACCACAAACTGTAGCCCGGTCGTGCCTACCGAAGGCTCATGAAGAAATTAAATAAGTTGTGGAGCGCTGAAAGAAAAGTAATCGGGATGGAAACCGCAGCGGTGGTGATTCATGGGAGCTGTGAATTTCTGGAGACAGGAAGCAAAGCTTTAGGCTTTTAAGACTCTCCATCACCCCACCCCCTCCCCCTTCTTTCTTCCACACAGCACAAAACAACACAAATGCGCACAAAGGCACGCAGGTCCACACTCTGGAGTATCTCCACCTATAGTGCCAGATGAGAGAGATGGATGGGGCTGCAATAGTTTCTGATTTAGTCCGCACAATAAGGCTGAGTGATTTTCTCTGTGGAGCGTGTCTTGCCTCTCTTAACCCTGTGAGGGGGGGGGAACCCGTCCCCCCGACCAACCCCCGTCCTCCCCCCCTCCTTGCTGCTCAGAAGATTGCCTCTGTTTTCCTGGCGTGATTGAGGCGATAGCCACTAATGGATTCGGAGCCCTGGGTTCATTTAGGAGGAGAAATGTTGGTGAATCTTGCTTCAACTCCAGAATAAGCAGGGAACGCTGATAAACACGTGGTCTGGTCTGCATAAAAAAAAGGCAGGATTTAAAATATGTAGGGCCTGGGGTCCCGAGTTTGCAGATGAGCATCGATTTTATCTATCGTTACGTATAAACTATTAATAGATCTCATGCTCCTCCTTTACGTTCCTGTAAAAACACTTGAATGAGCAGGATAAACAACAGCTCGAAGGGAAACCTGAAACTATATAATCATAAATTCATATACCGAGGCACAAACTCAAACAAATGTGTATTAACACTGGTGCCCCTGCACAGCGTGATCCGTGTGCAGGCTTCTTTTAGCTCGCCTCGGGGCAGGAGGGGAACCCTCATTGTCATGTTGAACAAATGCACCGTCAAGGCTGCACTTTAAAGATGGGACGTGTCCTAGGGGGGGTATGAGGGGAGGAAGCAAACACAGCAGGCGGCAGCAACAATCCTCGGCATTTGGCTTCGAGCTCTAGTCTTAGCTGCTGCTGAATACATCATCTGAGCACAGGTATGATAAATATCCTGATGGGTGAGGAGGGAGAGCTTTAGCCAGATCTCCAGAGGGGAGGGTTATTGGGTTTGAGGTGAGGAGCCAGACACACACTGGGAGTCCATTTGACTTTGGGCCAAACAGAGCCTAATCTGAAGATGGCTTTGTGCTGTGGGGCGCGTTGATCCTCTACACTCCTACCTTCATAAAAAAAAACAAGACCGACACACTGTTACTCCTATTTGCGTCACAAACTACTACTACTTTATGTGTAACTGTTTTATATGAATAAACGTCCGTTACATTCAAGCCATTGCCATTACAAAGCTAATTAAGACTATCAGCTCCACACAACTCTCTCCGTATTTCTGTCTATTTATGTAGCTATGTTGACAAAACGGTGTAGTGCGGCGACTTTCGCACGCAGCAGCTCGAGTGAACATAATGACCTCTTCTGAAGAGTCCATCCTGTTTTTTTTTTAATCCTCTGTGTCCTCCTTGGCTACTAGCGACTCTGTGGAGGAAGGGGTTGGGGGTGCACAATCACAGAAGGTTTGCGTTATGTGGATGCAACGACAGTGTTGTCATTACTTAGAATTCGTCATGGGGGAGACAGAAACTATGCACTATAGCTTTAAGTTCATGAAAAGATTGTGGTTTGGGTTCAAAAAAGTTACGTAACAAAGCCTACAATAGCCTATGTAACTTAAAAATAGTAAATATAAACTTTGACTTATTCACACGGGACACAAACACTGGTTACAGAAGAGAAGAAGTCCGTTCTTGGAGCTGCTCTGACCGCCACTCTCACCGCTGCTCTCTAAAAGGGCTTTTCACATGAGGAGCGACACTTTGCCTGTATAGTTGCATGGATCCGCAGGGACCACTACGCTCCTCATGTGAAGTTCAACGCGCCACGATTAAACGCCAGGCGATCGATGCGTGGTAACCGTGGGGATTCTGTGCACTACTTCAAGCAAAAGCCCTGCTGTCTACGTCCTGATAATTGTTTAGAAAACAGTTTAAGATTTCAGGGAACTCACTAACAGCAAGAATCAGTCTCTTGTTCATTGATTTGCAAGGCGCGACGCTCACATAGGGAAAAGTTCAACTCAATTTATCTCTCGCGGCGGGCAGGGGTGTGCGTTTGACGAGCACGAAGAGTTTACATGGGATTGTGCCCACTTGTCACGTCGCCTGTCAAACTGCCCGCGCCTCCCTACCTGCCCGCTCCTCTCTCATTGAAAATTAATTATGAGGCGATTCTATCGCTTCCCGTGTGAAAAGCCCGTAACTTCCGCTCCCTACTCGCCTCTCCCTACTCGCCTCTCCCTACTCGCCTCTCCCTAACCGCTGCTCCCTCACCGCTGCTCCCTCACCGCTGCTTCCTCACCGCTTTGACCGCAATCAGTATGAATGCGATGGTTTTCTGACTCGCCCCAACCATGCTGACAACAAGAAGCTTAAAAAAACGTTTTACGTTACCAGTTGGGAGTGATAACGGGTTGGCATTACATTATCTTAGGGCTCTATATGTTCCAAGGAATTTATCAGTGTTTAAAAAAAAATGTGTGAGAGCGTACCTTTAATATTGGAGAGGGCTGTAAGACAGCGTTGGTCTCCTTTGTTTTTATGCTTCTGTTGCAGCACATTGCACCTGCCTCCAATGTTGACACTTGAGAATAAAAGCTTTTTTTTTTTTTTTTTAAATGGGTAGATAGGTCAAACACTAACAGAAGCAGAAAGGTAGACACAGGGCGACCAATTATTATTTTTTCCCTGCTCCATGTCCGCTTCTTTTCCTTTTCACATGTACACACACACTGATGAGTCTTGCTATGAAGTGAAAAGTGCCCTTCCCTTGTAGAACGTGTTAAAGGAAGTGAGAAAGGTGTGGGTGGACAGCTTTTTTGTGTGTCTTCCTATCAGTTTCATCCACTCTGACAAGTTCCTCAGCTACGGTGTAAAATGCTTTGGCATCGGAGGAGGAAACCAACCCGTGCTGGCCCCAGTAAGAACGTGTGAAAATCAATGATGTTTAGATAAACTCACTATCAGTCCTGACATCTGCTCTGCCTCCTCTTCATCTCTTTCCTCTACGGAGCACAACAACAAGAAAAACAAGCCTCAGAAATGTTGCGCTGTGTGTGTGTGTGTGTGTGTGTGTGTGTGTGTGTGTGTGTGTGTGTGTGTGTGTGTGTGTGCACACATGTTGATGGGGGTGTGTTGGAGCGAGAGGAGTGGAGGGGGAGTTGGGAGTACAGAGGGAAGCTATATTGGAGGTTTGTGAGTAACGTTGCAGACTGGGGGACACTCAAGGTGTGTGTCCGTTGTCAGCGTCATTTCCCCATTTCCCATTCATTTCTATGGGACCTGCTGTGCAATGCAATCTGGTGGTGTCGCGGGGACTTTGGAGAAGCTGGGCGTCGAGTCGCCCTCTCTTCATTTGCATAAAGTTGAATCCAGACCACTTTATGCAAATGAGGAGTGGGCAGCTCGGCTCACCGCCTCTCAAAGGCTGATGAAAATCTTTTAAACTGAACTTTTTCGATCTGAAATTAAAACAGATTTAGCAACTGCATAGCCTATTTCTTGCTTAAAATGTTTTCAGAAACACATTTCGGTATTCCGAATGAGCCGCCATTATAGTTGGTTTTGAAATCCGGGAGCAGACAGACCCGTGTGATGCGTTTCGTCCAATCAGCTGCAGCCATGGCAGTTGTAGGAGAGTGTAGACTGTTTTCTTTGATTGTCAGTGGTCAGTGAAGAGAAACTGGTGGCAAGCCCACAAGCGTGCAATGCTGGTAAACGAGGCAATCCCATCTGTGAAAACAACGCCTATATGCACACATACCATCACAGTATGCTAATTTCACTCCAACCCTGAGCCTCACTAGCAGCAGTGGTAAGATGTGGACGAGATGCAAGACACTCAAAGTCTGGGAGGGAAAGTTTGCAGATCTCCCTGTGAGAGCCAAGGACTGTGGGTACACAAGGATGGACAGATGATGGAAATATCCACTCACACAGACACAGCTGGGAGGGTAAAAAGGAAGGCTTTTCAACTATTTTAAAAGACAATACACTGGTCCAAATGCTTGCGGGCTTTTGCTTTCATGTATTTTTTTATAAAAAAAATATTAAATAATTATTAAAATATAGAAGCATAGTTAGATTTTTTTTTTACAATTTTTATTATTTATTAAATTAAACTATCTGTATCTTTTAAAATGTATCTTTTTATATTTTCAATTTATTTATTTAAATACGATGATTCTTATTTTATATTTAATCCTACTTTTTATGTTAGATACTATTTCATTCGAAATATATATATATATATATATATATATATATATATATATATATATATATATATATATATATTTTAGAACAGGCAAATAAGAAAAAAAATAATGGGACAAAAAGAAATCAAGGGACATTTACAATAGATAAAAATGTGCGATTATTGCGATTAATTGTGAGTTAACAATGACATTAATGCGATTAATCGCGATTAAATATTTTAATCATTTGACAGCACTAATATATAATCATATGATATAAATTTCTTACTATAATGACACAGGAAGTATAGCCAAACGATGGCTATCTTGAATCACAGATGAGTCAAGTCTGCTGAGTGTAGAACACTCCGCAGACCGGGATCAGAAAACTTAGCACATGCATTCTGCTCCAGAGAGGTCTTTTATCCATTTGCTCTCCCTTTAGCCGATCTCCATTTCAGACGTGCTGAGAAGGGATTCAGACCCAATATTCTCTCGCCCCACCTCACATGAGACATGACAGGAGGCAGGAGATGGAAGATTCAGCACCTCGGCAGCAGCGTAAGCCTCAAATTACCCGATAGATTAGACACAACACCAGAGGGGCACAACAGGCCTCTCAGGGATCGGAAATACCTGACGTGAAGGGGTACAGGTCAACAGAGTGCATCCTGGAGCCACAGCTGCATCTGGGCTCCGTCGCCAGCTGCAGATAGCATGTGGAATTACATGTAATGGTACTTGGTGCAAGCTGGACGACTGGGAGAGAGATGGTCCAATAGCATTTTTATTCTTCCTGATACAGATTCCAATACCTGAACTCGCGTAGCAGCCGATACATAGTACTTAAACCATACCAGTGCATCATATATTATGATATAACCAAAGGTGGAAAAAGTACAAACATATTCTACTTAAGTACTATTACTTTGATGAACTTTTACTTAAGTACCAGTCAAATTACCGGTATTAAAATCTAGTTTTTATATTTATAATTAATATGTTATTTATACTCATTATACTTGTTTAATTAATGGCCTATGGGTGGGTACAAAGTGATACTTTGCCATAACGTAAGACCTTTGTTTTTTTCTCAGTAACAGATGTGATTGAAAATGTATCAAAGTACAATACTTCAAACTAAACATACTTAAGTAAAAGTACAGATTTTAAAAACTATTTTACAAAGTAGGTGTACATACATACATAAAAACTACTGGTAATGTGAGTAATTGTAATTTTTTACTTTCCACCTCTGGATATAACCGCTGTACGCTACTATCCCTGTATGGATGTGATATGATTTCTATATTTGTTACACGGCCTGGCTCAGGTTCAGCTTTTTGTGAAACATGAACAAACACTGAATGCCACAGAACTTTCTTTTACTATCCAGTTTGAGTTGTTGAGTGAGTCATGAACGGAAAAAGAACATAGATAAACTACTCATAGGTAAATTTTCTTCGGGGATAAATTACGGGGTATCGGATCGGTGCATAAACTCCGGTACTCTCTGATACCAGGATTTAGGGCAGTATCGGAGGTTTTTCCGATACTGAAGTTGTGTTTCGGCCGATACAGAGTACTGATCCGATACCAGCGTGTCATATTTTATTACGATATAACAGCTGTATACTACTATCCCTGTATGGATGTGATATGATTTCTACATTTGTTATACAGCCTGGCTCAGGTTAAACTTTTTGTGAAACATAAACACAAAACACTGAATTCCACAGAACTTTCTTTTACTATCCAGTTTGATAGTGAGTCATAAATGGAAAAAGAACATAGAGGAACTATTTTAAAGTAGATTTTCTTCAGGGCTAAATTACGTGGTATCAGATCGGTGCATAAACTCTAGTAAAAGCTTCAGATATCGCCTAAAATGCTGGTATTGGAGGCTTTTCTGATAATGGTATCTGTATCGGAACGTCTCTACTCCGGGGTTAGGGTGAAGGATTGCAACCGGAGAGCAAAGCAGTGTACTCATGTCTAATTCATAACACTCCGTGAAAAACCGTGCTAGGTTTCTGGATGGGAGACGGCGTCGGTTCTTTTCAATGCAGTTATTACATGGCTGAGTGGAGATGTAGGTGGACAGAGGACTAAATGAGGAATGGAGGTGTAATCATGGTTGGACAGCAGTGGAGGACCTGAAGAGGCAGATGACACTACAGCTGTGCCTCAGATTCATTTTTCTCAGGTGTTTTGCTACAGATTGTTAGCTTAATAACTTTTTCAGAGAGGTAGCTGCTCACGGGGGCAGGCATAAGTTGTTTGTTAGAAAGTTTCCAAAGAACTAAAGTTTTAACTTGATGTGTGTGTGTGTGTGTGTGTGTCATCCAATCTACTTCACACTTGGTTTCCTGGGAACTCAATGAACTTGGGGTTTGGATTTTGGAGCAATTTGGACAGCATTGGATATTGGATTGGACAGATAGTCTAGCTAACTGTCTAGATTTACCTTGCAGAGATCTGAGGAGCAGTTAACCATAGTCCTCAGAAATCCACCGGAGTTTGAAATGCCAACACAAAGAAAGCGGAAGGTGACGGACATCCGGCCGAAAAGGACATCCAGCGGAATTGCAATCCCGGAAGCGGAACGTCGTGGATATAATCTAGATAAAGCTATCAGCGCCTTTAAAGCTCACTAATTAACAGGTTATATCTCGTTTGTTGAAATAATACATTACTGTGTAAAATCCAGCTGTTTTCATTGCAGTTTCCTGCCTCCACAACAGATATGAGAGTGGTATCGATCCGTCTAACTCGTCTAATCTGCAAGAAAGTGAATAAGAGTATTTCCTAAAATGTGATTCCACAAAATATTTGTGTAGCTCTAATTTCGTCTGCTATCTAGCTTATTCAGAGTGGTTTGACAGAGTGAGCGTCTTGACATCTGATCGAGACACACAGCTGTTGATGGACACAGGTTGCATGGTAGCTCTCAAATTATTTTGGAACTTGTGACCTAGGGCTGGGCGATATGGAGAAAATCAAATATCACGATTTTTCTGACCAAATACTTCAATGTCTATATAGCAATTCAATTATAGGGCTGAGAATTGGTGCTTTCACAAAATATTTACTACTTTACTATATTTAGCTATATTTTTGATAAATAATCATCAGTAACATGGATGTAATGACTAAGGGGGTAAAGACAAATTATAGAGCTGTGAGAATAGTCTGGAAAGTTCCGAAAATGGCATCGCTTTACTGTAACACAGCCTGTAAAACCAGGAAAAGACAACACTTATTTCATATTACGATATCCAAAATCAAAGACGATATCTAGCCTCATATCACGATATTGATTTATATTGATATATTGCCCAGCTCTATTGCCCAGCTCTATTGTGACCTTACGCGTTTAGACATGAATTGAAAGGATTTGATACTGAATTAAAGTATACAAGTTCAAATTTAAAAGAACTAGTCATGAACTAGAGGGGAGTTGGAATAGAAAGAAGCAAGGAGATGGCACCCTTGGGCCTTGGTTGTGTCATTTAGTTGAAACCCATCACTGTGCCTGTCCTTATTCCCTTTGGGCTCTATTACAGCCTACAGCTACTCCTGCTGCCCGGCCAGACACAAACAGAATCCCTCTGTGGTAAAGTAAAGCCAAGAAACTTGGGGCAGGGCGCATGTTTAACATCTCGATTCTTCTTATTCCACCGTGGGGGGAAGCGGTCTTGGCAAGATCCTGCTCCAAGATCAACACGAGGTTGACGGCCATCTGGTCTACAGCGCTGAAAATCCTCAAATGGCAAATACCACCCACAGCCTGGGCTCTGTACGTGTCCTAACAAACACAGCAGTAGCAGGCTCCAGCAATCAGTCAGGCAGGCCAGCCGAACAGCACAACGGCCCCAGACCAAACTAGAGAGATTAGACCAAAGAAACGCTCCTGTGTGTGGGAAGGTGGCACATCTCTTTAAACAGAGAGGTGATTGGCTTTTGTACTCTTTCATTTATAGAGGCGTTTATCTGAGGGAGAAATGGACTTTGTGAAGGACAGGAGGCTCAGTCATCCGGGGGGGAGCAAGGTTTGTGAGCCAGTCAAGGCTGTGTGTGCACCACACTCCATGGTGGATGGAACCGAGCTGTGCACGGGGGTTGCTATTATCCTCCTTCGCCAACACGCCCTCTCTGGATCATCATTTCTTTGAGAGCTGCTATAAATCATTTTTACTGCAATGGAAACATCTATTGTGATTGCCTGCCCTTCTATTGGCAAATGTCATTGTCATAATAATACCCGGAGGTTTCGCTTAGCTGTGATTATGAGTGCCACGCAGACGCAGATAGGTGGGCAGCACCAAATAATCCGAGCGAAGAACATCCTCAGGCAGAGGATGACTTTTATATAGCAGTTAACAGCTCATGTATGAAAAGTTCTGTGTGAAAAGTTGAGCACAAACAGGAGGAATATAAGTAGCCCCATGGTCATATCCATTAAAAGGCCCTTAAAATATATTTTCTCAGTCAGCTTCTGTCTATAAGCGACGGGATTCCACATGAACACAGTTTTCTGTGAAATTTGTTTTGGTTATTTCACAGGAGAGATTTCTGTCTGTGCTTCTCTTACTGGTTAGAAATGGGCGTGGTTTGGTTGAGATCACATATGTTCATGGTGCGGAGGGGATGTGTGGGATTTCTGCCTTTCTGGTCTATATATCCCTGCCTCTGCTGAATAATTTCTATTACCAGTGGGGACAAAATGCATCCCCCCCTTAAAGTGATCAATGCTACTTCACCAATAGACCATATGTTACATACCTAAAATAGAAGTATTTTAAACTAAAGCGCTGTAACGTGAACAGATAGTGCCATAGAACAATAAAATCTGAGCAGCAGTTGCCGGTTGTATTTAGCCGCTGGTTGTATTTAGAGCTCTGGGACGCGGGCTACCAGCAGCAGTTGTTTAGCCGCCAACAGGTGACTGTGAGCCAGCTACAGGCACCGCCAGATGACGGTCCTTTCAGGGGCCATGGTAGTGGAGTTTAGCCAGAAAAGGTGAGCGTCATGCGGCAATGACAGTTAAGTTTAGGCACCAAAACGACTAGTTAAAGTGCTCATATTATGCTCATGGTTTACCTGGTTTAATAAAAAATTAAAGCTGCGAGCAGCGATGGACGGGCCATCGCGCCTCTGTGCGCGTCGTGTTTACAGGAGGACATCGCTCCTTGTGACCGTGCATATGCGCGACACTCAGACGCCGCAAATCTTCAACAATGAAAAGAGAACTCCCCGCTGAGTTCAACGATACCACACACAAGACTCATTATACGGTTCATTAGCTGTGAAAATGGGCGTGGCTAAAGCATAGGGGGCGGGTCAAACCATCACCAATAAAAAAGGAAGTCTCTGCTGAGTTCTTTGATACCTCACACATGACTCTACCTTCGATGGGTCAGCATTTATGAAAGGGGGCGTGGCTTAAACATAGGGGGTGGGCCAAACCATCACCAATGAAGAATTAAGTCTCTGCTGAGTTCAATGGTACCTCACACAAGACTCTACCTTAAACGGGTCATTAGTTATAAAAGGGGGCGTGGCTAAATCTTAGGGGGCGGGCCAAACCATCACCAATGAAGAAGGAAGTCTCTGCTGAGTTCATTGATCCCTCACATAAGACTCTACCATAAACGGGTCACCATTTATGAAAGGGGGCATGGCTAAGCACAGAGGGGCGGGCCAAACAATCACTAATGAATAAGGAACTCTCTGCTGAGTTCAATGACACCTCACACAAGGGTATACCTTAAACGGTTGAAACGTTATGAAAGGGGCGTGGCTTAAGTATAAGGGGCGGGGCCAAACCATCACCAATTAAAAAGGAAGTCTGTGCTGAGTTCAATGACACCTCACATAAGGGTATACCTTAAACGGTTCAAATGTTATGGAAGGGGGCGTGACCTGTGTAAGTGGGCGTGACCATATTATAGGGGGCGGCTCAGTATCACATGTAGACCACACATTCTGAGTTTCATGCAAATCGGATGATGTTTGTTATATAATGCGCATTTCATGTTGCCAGCGGGGGGCCCTATGATCAAAAGTCAATTTTGCCCTGTAGGTGTCCTCAGGCCTGGACCCTTGTCAATCGTGAGAAATTTCGGGCAGATACGACAACGTACACTCAAGTTACAACAACTTCTTTGTTCATCGCTAAACACTCAAAATGGCCGCCACGCCATGCCCACACCATCTGACGAAAAGTTTTTCTTTTAATAACTTTTCATTTTTCATCTTCTTCAAGGTGTTGGGATGGTACAGACCAAGTTTGAAGTCCATCGGATGAAATGGCCAAAATCGCACTAATTTCGAACTTTGAATTCAAAATGGCGGACTTCCTGTTGGGTTTAGGGTATGGCTCTAATGAAGTTTTTTGTACATCCTGACATGTTACATATGTGTACCAAGTTTCGTGATTCTACGTTAAACGCACTGCAGGGGCTCAATTCTTTTAACTTTCTAGGGGGCACTAGCGAGCCATTTTTGTGCGGCTATTCGCGAAACCCTTAAAATACATAAATTTTCACCAGAATTGATGCGACCGCCAAATTTGGTGAGTTTTTGAATATGTTAAGCCCCTCAAAAAGGCAATTCATTTGACGGGAAAAAGAATAGAAAGAAAGAATAATTCCTTCAGTTTCAATAGGGCCTTCGCCGCTGTTGGCGCTCAGGCCCTAACAAAACACCATATATTTGTTGTCCTCTTTTCACCCTGTGTGTTGAGCTCTCCGTTTTTGCTACCTCCCCCCCACCCCTCTGCTTTTTTCACAAACCGCACCCTGCATACATTAGTGCACCAATAAGAATTTTGCAACATTCAAGTCTAAATGCGATGACGTGGTGAGGTTGTTTGTTCAAGTTGCCTGCCCGCTGTCAATCAAATCTGATCACGATTTTCAGCCACTTGAGGTGTATCATAATTCCAAGCTATATAATTATACACTTTGTACTGCATACTAATTTTCTAATCAGAGGGTTTCCATGACTACAGTATGTATGTTTTCGATTATATTCCTGTCTGAATGAAGAAGCGGCAAAGTGTTATAAACATACGGACATGTTAAGATAAAGTGAGGCAGATTTAGTCTGCATACTGACATCTTAGGAGTAAACTTCATTTAATCACTTCTCCAAAGTTAATAAACTACATACGTACAGCCTGCTTAGTATTAGTATGCAGTATGGATATCAGGACAAAGCTTTGCACCTACAGAAGGCGTGTAGGTAATTACTGAAAAGCTGTTATTTGCTCAAGTGCAGTGAGAAACAAATCCAATGAGCTGTATGCAAAAGGAGCAATATAAATAAAAGTTTGAATTCTGCAGCGTGCAGACACCAGCTCCCAGCAGATTTGTGTAAACAATGTCTTGCAGGAACCTATATGTCAAACATTAGCATGCACAGCAACTGACTAGCGCGCAGAGGAATTCTGTTGTTTGGGACCTGGGATGTGTCATCCTGAGTTAAGGATATGTCAGCTACGAGGGTGGCTTCCTGCTTCCCCCTCACCCTGCACTGCACTCAATACATCTACTGTATGTAACGCCTTGTTTTTTTTGTACAAACTTTACTTCTTCTCTGTCTTCCAATCTGTTCAGTCACATATCAGGTTCTCTTTACTGACAGACGAATTCCTCCCTGTCTCTCTGGTTAGCTGTTCATAGATCAATCCTCTGCCCGTTTAGCTAATTGCGGGCTATGGCGAGTGGTGTGTAATTCATCCCCAGGCGTGATCCATCAACCGATCGATCGTATTGATGCGCTGAAGTCTCGACATGTGTTTATCACAGTGCCGCAGAGACCACATGAAGAGGGAGGCTGATGGATGTTCGTCATGTTGATTAATATAGAACAATGCGCTGAAGTGGGGCGAAAGTGGAGTTATTTTCAAAGCAATTGTTATTTCAAAGTTTACATGAATCTTCATGGTATTTAATCTGTCATTTTTTAAGGGGGACACCGAAACTAAGTCACAATCTCGAACTTCGAATAAAAAATGGAATCGTCGATGATGCCACGTTCCCGCGTCACGTCCGGTCGGCTTGCCTTTGCGGAAAAAAAACACACACATGTTGAAGTGCTGCGAGTCAAACTCTAACTTAGCTACAGCCAGTCAAAAGAGAGCATGGCAACTGCAGATGCAGGAGACCCATCGACAGAACTTGAGCCCCCTCCTCTTTCACTGAAGTCGCCGGTGTGGAAGCATTTTGGATTTCCAGTGAGTTATGTTGACAGCGTTCGCGTTGTCGACAAAAAAGCCACAGTTTGCAACCTCTGCTTTGTGTGTGTACCATATTCTTCCACTGGCAGCAGGACTAACATGGCAGATGTATTCTCAGTAACGTGACAATCTGCAAGAAACAGGTTTGCTTATAAATCACTAAAATAGCAGTGACAGCACAGTTTGGCTTAGTTATCAATGCCGTTAGCATCGCGGCTAACACTTTTGTTACTTTATTTTTGACAAATTGTTTCGGCTGTGCTTTCTAACATGAGAACATACACTTGTTAGATCATGTTTCATTACATAGTTCTTTGTTGATTTGTGTTTGTCGCCGTGTGCTTGTGGCGTGTCGGAAATGCAATGCACTGTGACGTAGGTCCCCTTCGAGGCCAGGCTAATGTTGGAAGTCCCTCTAGTGGACAGAATATGTAACAACAACCACATGCTTATAGTGGCATTGACGATGCATACGCCTGAGTAGTGTAGTACATATTAATAGCAGGCTGCATTTGATCATTAAATCTTCGAATGTTATTCAAATAATGGCATAGCAACCTGAAAAAAAAGAAAGTAAAAATCGAGAATCGAACTGAACCGTGACCTTAGAATCGAAAATGTAATCGAAGATTTGGAGAATCTTGACACCCCTAGTATTTTTATTTACATTTTTAACATATTGGTTCTTACCTCTTGCCGTGAGTATCCATATCTGTTTGAATTTTTAAATCTTAACTCAATGTCATTTACTGGCTTTTTTGGAGCCTATATGTAAGGCTTTGGAAAGCTCTGAACTGGTATTTCCACGGTCAAGAATGTACTTTAACACTCCACTACTAGTACGTACTCTACTGTATTTGTCTACACTGTAAAACCTGTTACAGTAAGTTTACAGTAATATACTGGCAGCTAGCCTGACAAGCCAGACCCACATCAAGGTGTTGGGTCCGTGAACTCACCACTGGCAGGGCTCAATCTGAGGGGCGGGAGAAACGGTTGTCTTTCATATTCCCTCCGCACGCAATAGGATAGCGCTACAACCAGGCCGAGCAACGCTAGTTGATAGATTAAACTTTTGCCGTAGCTGGTCGGTAAAACTCCGAACACATCTTCCTTTTTTAAGAATTACTTGGGTGCTGTTCTTTGTTCTTCTCAAAGAAAAGCTGAACTCCAAGTCTTCCAGAGTCACGGCCAAAGCCAATTCGAAAGACTGCCGTTTGCCAGCAGCAGCAGCCATCTTCTTTGTTTTCAAGTAGCAGGGAATTCACTCGTTAACTCTGACATCCTTATGTTAAGCCCGCCCACTGACTCTATACAGGATGTTATTGGCCTGACCAGAATTTGGCAAGCCAAATCACATTTGCTGCCACTAGCGTGCGTCTAGATTTCTAGGCTAACAGGCAGCAGCTTCGTCAGTAAACTATTTATTTACAGTACACATACAGTTTTTAAAGTTTGAGGTATTTTACTGCAAATAGACAGTTTCTCACAGTATTGTATGAATTTACAGTAATATACTGGCTGCAGTGTAATTCCCACCTTTTCCTTTATTTTCCCAAGATGCATGGGTATTAACAGTAAATACCTGTAATCTGTAACATTCGCGGATAGTGTTGTAATATTATTTTCTCCCAGAACGCATTGCCATTTACAGTATGATCCTGTTTAAAATTAAAACCGTAAGACACTGAGATTTTCGCTGTAAATTTACATCAAAGGTTTATAGTGTAGCTATTTAAATACGTTACTATATTACTTTATATATTGATCTTTCTATCCAGCTGTCAATCCATTCTTCTTTCCATCAATCCATCCATCCACCCACCCATCCATCTTATAAATATACACATATACAGTATGTGTACATGTTTTTGTACTATAAGTTTTACTATACATTTTGATAAACCGATTAGGTATTTATCATGTCAAAAATGCCAAGCATTTGCTCGTTTTGGCTTCTCAATTGTGATGATTTGCTGCTATTCTTAGTTTTATGTCATTATAAATTGAAATCATTTGGGTTTCGCACTGTTGGTTAGAATAAATTAGCAATTTGAGGACGCCGCTTTGGGCTCAGAGCACTTGTGTAAAAAATGATTCCGCAAATAATCAAAAAATAACAATTATAAGCATGTAATAATTATTTTTTTTCCCTTTCCTGTCTATCCGCTGTCACTATCGAATAAAGGGAAAAGCCGCCCAAAAAAGAATCTTAAAATAAAAAAAAAAGAAAGTTTTATTATTTTTTGGTTACATGACAGATGCCTGACTCTGTAAACAACACTGGATGCAACACACCTTTCTAGAAAACCTGACATCCTTCTCACAAATCATTGTGCGATAATGAACAGCCATGCCTAGGACTCATTTTTCCATGATGTTGAATTACTGAGAAAGACAAAGAGAATGGAAGGCAAAAAAAATTAAATAAAATCAACACAAAAGCAGCAGAGACACCAACTGACAGCGCAGCCTCGGCGTTAAGATCTGAAAGTCCAAGTCTCTGACAACAGAGATGGCAGCGCCTGCACTGTGACAGACCCGATCCATTTGGCGCCGGCGAAGACACAAACACAAGCTGTCTGAAGGGAGCAAGGTAGACTTCAATCTAGCTAAAAGGTGATAAAACATAATTAATTTAATCACCCACTCACTCTCACCCCCTCTTCTCCTGGTCCTCTGAGAGAAAAGAAAAAAGAGAGAAAGAGCAGTGAGCTTTCCTTCCTGTGGGGATGCATTCACACAAACAAGTTGATGGGAAGATGCATTCACAGTTTCTTTTATAAAAAAAATAAATAAAAAAAAACCTGCCCTTCCTCTTTATTTATCCACTACTCAACAAGCTTCCCTCTATTCTGTGCAGCTTTACAAAGGGGCTCACAATACAGCTCATGCCATTAAAAACACACACACACACACACACACACACACACACACACACACACACACTTATCTGTGTAGGCAGATCTTTATTTATATATTTACACATTGCATGTTGAGACCCTCTTCACACTTCTACCCTAGTCATTAACTGCAAGACCTGGAAAATGATAGATGGCTGGCGGGAGAGAGGTAAAAGACTGTTAAGTGAGCAAGTGTATATACACCCGTTGAGCGCGATGCAAAGTAAACCAGCGAGAGAGCGCCATTAGCGCTGCTCAGTGCCTCCACACCGACAGAGAAACCATTAACACACCCAAACCAGCCCAGACTGTGTCCGTCAGGGTCAAGTAGGCCGTGATTACTCCATCGCGTCACGCTCCACGTCTCCTCGGGAAAAAAAGACAGCGTGAGATGGAGAAACGGGCTCGGACGGAGGGAGGAGGAGGAGGAGGAGGAGGAGGGGTGTAGCCTCTGCAAATGAGTTAGCATCAGATTTCTTGTCAGGCAGGTGTGAAATATGCGCTGGGAAAATTAGTTGTCTGTGAAGATCACAATGGCCTGAAGGTAGATGTGGAGAGATCAGAGAAGCGTGTGATTTGTGAGTGTGTGCTCATTCTTTGTGCGAGCCAAAAATGAGCATGTGTGCCGGCAAAAAGTGTGTGAGTGAATCTGAGTGGGAGAGTGGATGTTCTTTTCAGGCCATACAGGTAGGATATATAAATGCCTGAGAACTGGCGCACCGGTGAAAGAATCCACTTCCCCCGAGGCGCTCCTCTCCCACTAGAGCAAGGTGTGAGGAATGAGAACAATAGCCGCTGAAGGAAGAGTCATGTTTCAGCATAATTGCTGCCCGCTGTAATACAAGGCCGCTACAGCCTCGTCTCCCATGACAACCAAGCCCTACGCTCCAGGGACAGGTTGGTAACAGGAGACAGTTTGTCCTTTCCGGTGTCAACCTGACCACAGCGACTAGTGATGTGGTGGAGGAAAAACAACAACAACTCCAACAACCTCCTGTTAACAACACAAAAAAAGCTACAACACATTAAAGTGACTTTTACTAAAGGCATTCATTTAAGCTTTTTACCTTTAGAAGACTCACAGCTTTCATTAGTCTGACACTACTTACAATTAGTTTTTGGTCGATATGGGTTTTTAAAAGGCCTAATGTTTCTGTGATGTCGCTGCCAGTTGCAGCTGTGTTATACCAGTATCTTTTGATCCATTTTTAAAAGCTCCCCTAATCAATATTAATGCCATTTCTAATATTTGACATTAACAATGAATCAAATGACTACATTTTGACATTATTTTCCCATTGGATATTGAAGTTCATAAATAAGGCATGATGTTTTGGCATGACTGGCTGAGTGGCACTATATCCATGGTATCGAAAAGGGGGATTTACTTCTTGCATGTTTTATTTTGTTGTGCATGATCAAAAAACACTTTTTTCACAAATCGCACCCTGGTAATAAGTAGTAAAGTTAGTGACTGACGTTAGAGCAGCCTGGTCGCGCGGAATTCCGTGAAATGATCACGAATCGTTAACAGCGCATTACGTGGCGGTGGCATGTGTGAAATATCCGCGTCACCACCAGGGAAAAAATGCCACTGTAAAGTCAATGAGAAGATGACGTAGCATTAAGAGCGACTACGGTAGCGAGTACTACGTAAGGCCGAAATTCCGCGTAAGGAGGTTGGTTTGGGTGGTGGATGGGTCAAACACAGGACTTTCACCCAGGAGACCGGGGGTCGTGTCCCACGTGTCAAGTTTCCTAAAGTCGCTTTCTTCTTTTCCGTCCCGTCCTTCCCGCGTGTCACCGAACCGTAAGCCCACCCACGACCTTTTCCTTAACTTAAGGGGCAGTGTCGGAATTTTCGGCGATCCGTGTTCATTTCACGGAATTCTGTGAGATCAGGCTGGTTAGAGTGAAGAAGGTGGAACATAGCAGCTGTAGAGCCAGACATGTTTCAACTAGGTAGAGACCAAACCAGTGTTAAAAAAAGAGAGTGAATACTGGATATCTGGTGGACACAAACGGGACTTCAAACCGATGATAATTGCGCTCCATGTTTACTGAATTTTTTAATTGACAACTTTTTTGCTAGCACGTTGAGAAAACAAAGTTACAAGACCATAATAGGGCTGCAAGCCCACCAGCTTGTTTTGCCTTCTAATGGCCAAAAAACAATGAAAAGTAGAATGTATTCAGCGTTTCCTCTAGTATAAAACTCTTGCCGGGAGAGGGATCTTATTAAAATTAACTTCTAGTTATGGTTTGCTGCTCTAAAGCTGATGACTCACTCGGTTGGTTCAATAGCATGAATGTCTGGCATATTGCTTTCATATGAGAACTTATTAGCAAACAAAATGTGTTATTGTACCTAATGCAGATTGATTTTATGTCACAAATAATTAAAAATTAATATCAGCAAACTCATATATCATTCTAAACTCACTTGACATATATTATTTATGACCAGAAAAACTTTTCTGGTCATAAATAACGTGAACTTCTTTGCAACTGGTGCAACTGAAATATTTTCAATGGATTTCCTCTCCACCTGAAGATCACCGCATCGTAGCATAGCCCGCTTGCAGGACAGCACATTATAATTCCATTATAAACAAGTAATTTAGTTTGAATTGAGTCTTATAATCTTCTTTTCCTAAAACCAGGTCAAAAATATCTTGCCAGTGGTGTGATATAATGAATACAATTTGAGTTTCTAAAGCAGTTTTTCCTGAGAATTTCCAAACCGTAATAAATGGATTTTAGGCAGGTCACAACACACCAAAAAAAAAAACTGCTGTTTGTTTTAGAAACCATTAAAGTTATGAGATGGATGTTTTCCAAAGAGGAAATACAGTTCTTGTTCTTTTGTTCCGTGCACCAGCGGGTGATGTTTCCCATCAAGAAAGAACTAAACGGCAAGAAAGAAAGGAAGCATAATAGTTAGACAGACTCGCACAAAGAGACAAAGAGCGCGGGGAAACACAGGGAGGTTTCTGTCTCAATGTGGATAATTACATTTCTACCTTTCTCTGGCAGTTGCATAGCCTTAATGCTCGTAATTAATTTCATTATTTTGGGCCCTGGCTGTTGAGTGCAGATTAGTTCTCTCTGAGTTGTGGGGATAAACACACGGTAATTGCTTATTACTCTCAGAGCCCGCATTAGATTATACTAAAGCCAACGAATTAGAAAATATCCAATCACCTTTAGCTAAAATTCTAAATCTGCTGTTGTTATAGTCGTCGCTTGTTTTCATTTGTCCATTAAGTCTTTCACCGGTCTTGGACACTCTGGGTCCACTTAGAACAATGCTCTGCCCCGTACCCTGCTGCATTAGTTCATCTCTCATGTTTTAATGTTGTTACCCTCATTATGTTTGTATTTTTCTCAAATTAAGACACTTTCTTTTCTAATAATAATTATACTGTTTATTTTCTGTCTAAATTACAATTAACACTCCATTTGTTAGAAATCACTACACACAGGCCTGAAATACACACAGACATGCTCAGGACCTATTCATGCACAAATGGAGAGATGTCAGAGTGAGTGGGCTGCCAGTGGACCAGCGCCCTGAGCGCTTGGGGGGTATGGTGCCTTGCTCAATAGCACCAGGCAGTGCCCAGGAGGTGAACTGGCATCTCTCCAGCTACCAATCCACACTCTGTACTTTGGTCCGTACTGGGACTTGAACCAGCGACCCTCCGGTTCCCAACCCAAGTCCCTACAGACTGAGCTACTGCCACCCCTAAATAAGGCGTTCTAAATACATTTAAACCAATAATGTAACAGAAGTGATCCATTTTGATATTGCATACATGTTCTTTGAAACTAGTGTTTCCAAAACCATATTCATTTTTTTTCTTCTTCATAGTATAGCCCCTTTTTCACACTACACAGTTTTATTCCATGGGAGCTGGCCACTGCAAATACATTCCTCTCCTGCTTATTTATCAGCAGCTTATGACTGCGAATTTACCCACTGGACTCGAAACGGCAGCCCTCCGGCCACAACACAGGTTCTCCAACATCTGTCCAATAATTAGCTGTTATGTAAAGTAGGTTTCAATGACAATTTCTTCATCAACATGTCCACTAATTCTTTAATAGCTCTCACATGGCAATTTTTTTTTCTCTTCTCCATTATACCAATTAATTATCTCTAAAATCTTCACATCTTGAGAATAATGAGTTAAAGATATGCTTTGTGTAATTTGATAATTTGATGTTTTCGGATTAATTTTTCATAAAGATTCTTTTTTGGGGCTTTTCCACCTTTAATTTGACAGGACAGCTAGGCGAGAAAGGGGAAAAAGAGGGGTAAGACATGCAGGAAATCGTCACAGGCTGGATTCGAACCATGGACCTCTGCGTCAAGGCATGAACCTCTCAGTATATGTGCGCCTGCTCTACCCACTGAGCCAACCAGGCCACTATTTTTCATATTTTTAACAATACAAAAAGATTCATATTTTTAACAATACAAAAAAATACAACTCACAACATGAACACCCCCCCCCCCCCAAACCCCTCTGTTATCACCACCCACCCAGACAAAAATCATAAAAAGATGACACAGTAACTACAATATTCAAAAGCATTCAACAGAATAGTAACAAAATAGACAAACCATAGACCAAATAAACATATGTATACACAACAACACCATAAGCCCATCATACACATCTCTCCCAGGCACAAAGCTTCTTAGGAGCCCTCCAGAAAGATCCGGTACTTTCCCCATTTTCTATTGTAGACATCCAATCTGGCAAACAGTTTATATGACATTTTCCAAATGCAGCCACCCGAACCATCTCACAAGCCCACTCCTGGAGTGATGGCACTCCTTTATTCTTCCATTCCCTTAAAATAATCTGTCTGGCTATCATTCAACTAGTCTGGACCCAGCTTCTTATGTGCTTATCCATCCCGCCTAGGATTGATTTGATCATTTCTAGAGTGACCACTAGGCCATTATAAACTATAGGGCTATCATCAATATGTTTTTACCAATAAAGTACTTTAATGACACTTGTAATTGTTTAATGTCAGGGGGTAGTTATTGTTTGCAAATTTTGTTTGCAGTTTTGTGCTAATACGTTACCCGAGTTACAGATACCAAAGTTATCAAAAGCACTAGAAGGGCAGGAATTTTCCCAGTCGGGAACTCATTTTTCTGAATATTCCAACACCTCACGAATGCAACACAAACGCCCTATCTCGCAACGTTAACGAAAGTGAGAAATAATTAGTGTATCTGCCTTGTGATTCGGATCCGCTCCAAATTAGAATATGTTCTTCCACAGCCCGTGCTACACCCTTTCACCAAGAGTCATGAAAACAAGGCCGGTGGTTTTTCCGTTATTCTGCTGGCAGACCAACAGAGAGACAAACCAAAAACATGACCTCCTTGGCTGAGGTACTAAGTTAGTGCCACTGACATAATTTGTTTTTTACCCAAAGAAATTATATCCAAACCATAATAATGATAACATGACCGTGTTACTTTTATAAGCATTTCTATTGTCCAAACTAATGATTCAGAGCTTTGCTTTAAACATCAGTCTATCTTCTTTGTGATTGTGCCAACATTTGTCAGAAAATAACGTAAACCTAATGACACTGCACCATATCGTCCAACCCTAAGCACCACACGCTGGCAAGAAGCACGTACAGTAACGTCTCGTCTACGGAGAAAGCCGAGCGTCAGCTGCACTCAGAGGCCTTTTGACAGAGCTCACAGCTCTTACACTACATATAAGACAGACAGTAGACTTGGAGCCTAAAAGGTTAGAGTTAGCCTCAGGTTGCAGTTACAAAAGATGAAGAGCGAGCAGCTACAGGGGCGGTGTAGATAACCGTAGATGTCGGTCAAACCGCAGTTGAAATGGGTGTGATGTAGACCATGTGTAAGCTGTAGTGAAGCAACTGACAACACTAGAGTTGAAGTGTAGGACCCACACTTTCGGGCATAATGTAAAAAAAGAAAAGAAATATGGACGATATACAATCTAACCAAGAGCTGGACATTAATCCATTACAACCTCCTCCTCTTTTATAAGAAGTACCCTAACAGTGGCGCTGGCAGGATTCTATTGCATAGAACGGACAAAAAACGCTAGCTGAAG